>NC_132935.1:34282058-34387058 GCF_034638445.1 Ciconia boyciana | reverse complement strand
CCAGAGAGAGTTGCCCTTCTTTGCAAAAGGAGACTCTTACAATGGATCACAAAATTCAGAAAGCTTAATGTTAAAGCGTAATAAATTGGTGACCCAAATGATAAAAGATAGTATCTTTCAAGTTAAGGGTAATACTTTTGCATCTTATGCTATTAAAAAGATACTATACAGCAGATTTCAGCCTTTGAAATACATTTTCAAGAATAAACGCATTATTTAAACTAGTATATTTAACACCTCGAAAAAAACAGAATAAATACATGAAGGCTTTTGTACTCGAAATCCTTTGTGTCAAACTGTTACTCACTGTGGAAAACTATTTGCTAATGTTTCAATGTTATTATCTTTTCTTTTGTTTTATTCCTGTGGATATTTGTATGCAAATGAAGATTGGTTCAAGAGAGAGAGTCTGCCTGTTTCACTCAGAGCCCTACCCTGCCATGCAGTAGTCACAAGCTTTGAGAACTGAAATGTTGTGGCAGCCTATTCCTGGCCTAGAAAAGTAACAGGAATTGCCCAGACTGGATCCCAAATATTGGGTATCACAGTCTTGGATTAATGATCTAACCTATACCAGACCATGCTTCACCTGCATGCCTCAAACCTAGTGATTCTTTTGTACCACAACTGAAATATAACCTACTGTGTTTTCTGAGCAGCAAGTTTACATGGACAGCAACTGTCATGCCAGCTGACTCTCCTACAGAGGTACATATTAATTTGTCCCCCACGTGAGAAAAATAGAAGCTATTTAATACATTGTTTTGTGATTAAAGTCATACAGGACTATTTGCAGAAATTCAGCAGTTGTTACTTTCTGTTCCTTTTATAGCATTTATGTAATGAAAAAGTGTTGTGGTATCACTTCATAGATGATCCTCATTTATGTTGTAGTTCTTGACTGGTTTAGAAATTAACATCAAGGCAGAAACGGCTATAAAACAAAATTAAAAGGAAGCAACAGGCACATATTACAGCAATACAAATTTTGATCTACAGATCTCTTCCTTTGGAAGGAAAGAATGAAGAAATAACAGCAACACTGCTTTTTGGATTTTCTTCCCTCTTATTCCTTCAAGATACTAGAGTTTGCCAAGAATATCAACACAAATCTGGCAAACATTCAGTGGTCTGCTTCAGACTGTCATGTACTCCGCATCCTTCTTATCTCCAAATGACACTGAAATATCTGGAGCAGGAGCTCTACAAAAAGAGAAAAACTTTAAGTTGCATTATGCTTTACTGTGATGCTTTCCTCACTCAGTGGAGTAAGGAAAAAAGCTCCTCTGAGGTCTTGTTTGCAGCTTCCAAACGTCTTTCTTTAGAAATCCCAGCCTATGCTTCATCTGTTTTCACAGATGTCCTTAGACAGACTGAAACTTATTTCACTTAACTTCAGCTAAAAATGAGTCATTGAACAGAATTTAGACATCTAAGCTACTTCTGCAGTCAATGCAGAAAGATGAGCGTCTTTGGAAGGTGCTTAATCTCATGCTACAGCAGAGACCACGAATGTCTCTTGGAAGTGCTTATATGGATGGAACTCAGATGACCAGCTGAAAGTAGAAATACAGTTTTTAAATTGTTAAAACTGAACTAAGCACATCTCTCCTGCAGTCCTGAAGGTGTCTGAGGGTGAGGGAATGAAACTAAAGAATTGTTAAATCCTTGAAAGATTTTAAATCTTTTCTAAACACTGGAACTCTTTTTGAAGTTCAGATATTTAAATGGCTTGTCTCTATCTCTTATAGTTACATATATCTAGACATCTAATAAAAATTCCTAAGGAATTTCTTTAGAAAATATACCTCACCCACAGATCAGCTATTTTTCAGGTCATAGTGACTGATTTTATGGAAATTTAATGCTAAAGGAAAGTATATATTGGACAGCACTAGAGCCTGAAGTCTTTTATTTATTTAAAGAAAAACAACAGTGTGGTTAATGGCAAGTCAGTTATCCCATATCATCCCCCTATTGTGCCTTGTTTTATGGTAGGTTTTCAATCTTTTATAGTGTGGAACATATTTTAATAGACGGATTATTTAGAGTCTGCCTTACCTCTCCCAAATCACAGTCACATAGACCACTTCCCTTCTTTTTGACTGCCTGACAGTTCTCTGGTAGCTAGACTAATCTCTTCCAATGAAAATTTATGTTAGGAAAGTATGTAGGTCAAAATTTTCAAAAGTGAATATTGGCTTGGAATGCCCACCTTGACACACAGAAGTGGCCTTCCTATTTAGAGGAGATGTAACCATCTTCTGAAAATCATCAAATTTCTTACAGATAATAATGTGCATGTAAGCTGTCTCCAGGCCTCTTTAGAAATTCTTTTTCAGTTTCAGAATTGAAACAAAACTGCAAATTTTAACAAATTTTCACTTCAGTTTCAACCTTTCAAGTACTTCATTTGGTTCTCAAAAACCATACTGCAATGCAATAGTGAACATGACTGTAATGTTATTTAAATCAATTTCTCATTGAAAAATGTCTCTGGTTTCAGCATGCCCAACCCTTTCGGTGTGGAGGTGTGATTGTCAGACATGTTGTGGCCATTTGTTCCAATTAACTGCACCAGTTAGAATTCAATAAGAACTCAAGGAGGTTCCAAACAAAATCCAAATTCTCAAAGTTGGACTCCTAAAATACAGTTCCAGAGTCTATGTAGATGCACATGGACTACATAAAGTCTCCTGGACACTGAGTCTACTCTGTAGCCCCAAAAAACAGTCTGATTTTCCTTGGGTGCCAAATACTGATACACATTAATTTGGACACTTAAGCTTGAATTTCATTGTTTTCCTTAATAGTAGCATTCCCTAACATTATTGAAATGCAGCTTTCTGTCTGTGACTATGAATTAATTGCCTACTTTTCTTGTTTTCTGATGTGAAGATGGTATGGATACCAGCTACACATTCTCAAGATATCTACTTCAATTAGCATTTTAAAATTATTTCAAAGGGATCTAAAGTTTCAGTCAAAAATGAGATATTTACTCGTTTTCTATGATCACTCTGTTCCTTTTTAAAACATAAGTTCATTCATACATAGTTAAAGAAAAGGTTTTCATTTTGCTTTTCATCACCAATTGAAATGGAAAATAAAAGTGCTAAACTTACTGGTTGCAAGCCAAATTGTAGCCATACACATACAATGTACATTACACACACAATTTTATACATATATATGCTTTTTGGTTTTTTTTTTACATATACTTAACACAGTATAGGGTCTTGCTAACAGAAACAAAACAAATGCAGAAGACGTTATGCCTTATGAAGTACCCTGCTGTGTTATTCTATTGATGATTCTTTTTTTTTTGGTTGGTTTCTTTAATGACTGTTAGTATAAAGAGGCTGTGGCCTTTTAAAGCTGTTCCATACATTTTATTGCCTTTTACTTGAAGATTGCTTCCCACTTTTTTATAATAATAAATAAGTTCATTTAACAGCAATTCAAACAAAAAAAAAATCTTTTTTTTTTCTGCTTCTTAAACTTCAGCTGCCATGTCCTCTTTGGGTGCCTTTACCTACCAAATGAATGGTATTAAGAAAAAATACATATCAATTTTGCAGAAAGGAAAGTTCAATTTTAGGCCTTTTTTCTCATGCCAAAGCACAGGTGCTTCAGATACACCTAATTATAGCAGTAATTAAAGTTATTACCTTACCTGTTTATTCAAGGGCACAAGGACTTCTAATGGGAACAAATCAAGATATAAAGACTTGCTGTCAATTAGGTTTGAAGACTTGAGGAGATAATGAAGGAGGTTTGGAGTCGGGTTTCCATTTTGTACAATAACAAAAATAGTAATTCAGCACCTCTTACTTTTCCTGGAACCATCCCAACAGTTCAGGAGAAGAAAGACAAGAAGATTACCTGGGTAACATGATCTTAAGGGTACCAGAGAATAATGGTGTTCTCCTGTAGCCACATCTATGGCAGAGCCTGCTGCCAACAGAAGATGGGACTGCTACAAATATAAGCCCATCAACCTGAGAACAACAAATCTGTTCAGTTTCTTGTCACAGATCCTGTCAATATAATGCAGGCCGCAGAAGGACAGGTGAAATGTGACTCTGCTGTGGGCAGTGCACTCATGAGTCCTTGTCTTAGTAAAATGGCATGACATGACTAGCGCTACTTTCACAGAGATGTAATTTAGGACTGACAGTACATTGAAAATATCCTTCTGCTACATGTTTTCTTAGACAGTGTGCCTCGGTTAAAGTAAGGAAAGAGGAACTATGGCAACTATAGGGCAAGATAAGTGATTTACTGAGCTTCTATACTTGTTCTGTCATTAGTTCTATCATTTTGAATCTAGCAGGTTCAAAAAAGGTATGTCATGCTGACTGGGAAAATTCCTGTTGGATTGCTTATTTGCTTTAATATAATGGTGTACAAGCACATAACTCAGGATAGAATGCTACAGAGTTTGTTTGTGTATTACCAGCCAACTGAAAATATCAAATGTGCATCACTTAATGAATTAGATTAGTCACACATTTTATGTTCTTCTGTTCTTGTTGTATGATTTCATTTATATGTATTTTAAAGCAAATTATTAGGAATGTTGCTTGATAAGTTGGAGGATAGTATATTTCAGTTATAGCCATTATATTTTGTTTCATTGGGGACAGTACTTCCAAACATTAATGAAAACACAAAGCCTCTTCTAAAAAGTAACTGTGTATAACAGGGAAAATTAAATGATGGAAAGGAAATACTTATATTTTCCTTTTTGATCTGATAGGTGCAGGTCTGCAAAGAGAGGAAAACATTAAACTGGGATAACAGTCTCTCTTTTATTGCATGTGTCCCACAAATAAAGAAACGGGTTTTATATGCTAGCTCAGTGGGAATTTACAGCAGCAGGTGCATGATACCTGGTTAGAATCTGTTCATATGAAAGTGAACCAGCATGGTGTTGATTAGAGCCAGGACTAAAACATGGGATTTATTTACTTTAACAATAAGTCTGATTTTTTTTTTCAAGAAAAATTGGAAAATATGTCATGGTTTTATACCTAGGTGCTTCACAAGCTACACATTTATAATGTAGTTGAAGGGGATTGGTCTCACTGGCCAAGCCATCCCACAGTGCTAAGTTCCTATGACTTCCATTCCTATGCTTGTTTTCCCAGCCTGTGATGTCCCTTAAGAAGCCATCAGGAAACAAATGGTGTCTGGATGTTAATTTAAAGCCAGGACCTTGCAAACAGGTCCATTCACACATGTCCCATTGATCTCATTAACTTTGCAAGATGCAGAATTCAGGCCCAAAGGGTTATGTTAATTCTGTATAGGGACTTTGAGGAAGCTCTCCAAGATTAGGGGAGGTGTGAAATAGGTTTCTTCCTTCAATATGCTGAAGCTCTTCTGATGTTGTCTGGGTCAAACTAAAGAATATTAGAACCTCAGGGAAAATTTTAGGAAAACGTTTTATTTACAGATAATTCTCCTTATCTTTTATTTATTTTCTCTTTTCCTGCCACTCTGCTCTTTTGTTAAAAGAAGCATCAGCAAAACCACAGACTGTTTTGTAGTTTCCTACTGATTACTCCCTACCCAATGTCTTATTCCTCTATTTATTACATCACAAGTGGTTATTGTAGAAATTACTGAGGTTATAAGCAAGGTTATGATTTTAGTGGTGGAACAAGCAGTAGAAAAAAATGGCCATTAGGTAAATATGTAACCCTTGTGGGATTTATTTGTTCATGAACTGGTGATTTCTCCTTTTAAAGTCAAGAGGTTTCATATAAATACAGTCAAACTTGCAACATTGATTCCAGGACAAACACTATCCCAAAGTCTTCTCATTGGATCATTGGCTTTTATTCCAATTTCCATAGCAACAGAGACCCAGCTCTTCTGAAGTGGCAAAGAAACGTTAGTGGACTTCCCACATTATTCAAAATTCAGAGACTTCTCCACTGTGAGGTGAGGTAGGAAAGAGTTATTAAAGGAAACCCTAAAAATTGGCAAACATATAGACAGCTAAATACAAAATTCCTACTTTAACTAACTACTTAGTTTATCTAGTCTAAGGCCTAAAATACAGATGCTCAAACACAAGAGCAGAGATCATTTCATTTACTGTCAACAGGAGGCCATTTCTTCAGGAAGTGTCTGCAGCCTGGCAATAGTAAGCACAAGGCACAAAACAGCTGATCTCACATCACATCTGTGATAGACATAAGCATTACACAGTTTTGTCCCCTTGCGATGCTCTGACTTAGAAGTCCTGCATTCTGGCTCCTGCTCCCTCAGTCATGTGTGTGCACATGTATAATATTTTGCATTAGACTGGTTTTTGTCTAAAAAAAATTAACAAGGAGTAGAAAGTTTCAAACTCTGTTAAAGTAAGGATGGGATAAAATTCAGGACTGCTACTTTTTGGACAAGTACCCTTGTTTGTGTAATTTAAAACATTCCCTAAGCTGAAGAATGAACTTCACAATGACTAAGTCCCTTCTGGGATCTCCTGCAGGTGCCCAGCAGCTTCAGCTGAGCTTCCTCAGCATACATTGCACCATAGTGTCAGCACAGAGGGAGAGACAGGCTGACCAAAGGCACAGCTAGAGAGTTTTAGATTCTTCTAGAGTCAGAAGAAGTAGGCTTTCCATGACATTTACTTTCTTACTATGACTATTTTAGATTATAATTTCCTCCAGGCAGGGATCTATCACTGTTTATTTTAGAGTGAGATCTTCCACACACCATAAGGCTCTAACATTCTCAAAGTAGGAGTAGAAAACAGAATATATATGACATTTCAGGGAGAATTGCTTCTGAATGCCTTATCTTTCTGTTGTTAGTTACTGAGTCAAAAATCTCCCTCTGAAGGCAATAAGAGACACTTGCATGAGTAATGATTAAACCTGGACTATCTACTAAAGCCATGTATAGCTCATTTTTTTCTTTTTTTTTTAAAGGAGGTTTTTCTTTCCCTCTCTCTTAAATATATTTTGTTCACTATATTTTTCTTTTTGTATCAATATATTATTCCTTTTTGTATCAATATATTATTCCTTTTTGTATATGTACGACAAACCTCAGTATACTCCTAGTAACTCAATCATCTGAAAGCATTTAAAAAATCCTTTGCATTGCAGTATCAGTCTTGTGACAAAGAACATAGCATTGTCATTATTGATAAAGTTAGCAAAAATAAATACATATACTCTCTAAATTTTCTCATTTTGCTTGACGTTCTCTTTCCAAGGTGATTGTGCTTGTTCGATAACAGTCTTCTCAGACAAACGTGCCTTCATTTTTTTATTAGAGTGAATGAATACTATTCTTTCTAGACAAAATCCCTCTTTGTGAAAATACTGAATTATTGGCACCATATACCTCCTTGATGACACCTATTCCCACTTGAATGCCACAAAAAGAGTGTGGAGGATAGTAAGACATGAAGTCCAGGGGCACTCACAGCAGCCATCATGACAAATTATGTAACATCAAGCACCTGGGAAACCCATGATGATTGTTTGGAGTGTCAAAATATCTGCAGACTGTAACAGGAAAGTGCTGCCTGCTTTCTCACTTTGTTTTTTAAATATTCCATGCACTCTTTGAAGGCAGTCCCATGACAGCAGACAACAAACTGAACTTCAAAGAAATAATGGATTCTGACATAGTGCATGATTTTTTTCACTTTCCTTGAATTTTCACTCTCCAGTTTTACACTTTCCTGGAGCAAGAGGCAATCTGCCAAAAGGACACAACTTGAACTGGTCAACAACTTGGTCTCTGATTCCCTTTCATGTTGCAATACTGAAAGCGATAGATAGTATGTTCTTTTTCACTTTAAAAGTGCTCTTGATTTGTGCATGCAAAAGTACAAGGGGCAAATAGAGAGTGCCTTTCCCACATGCTTCTCTTGCTAGACTGCTTATAGGTGAGAGATCATTTTCATTACCATCATGATCTAGAATCTTTTTTTTTCCTTAGTAGCCCTAATTTTCTTTTTCTAATGAACAAACGAGCGTATGCTGACCACAAGAAATAGTGCATTTAAAATAACATAGGGAAAATGGGCAGGCCATCCCCAGAAATGTCACACTTGTTCATACATGGACTAAACCTTGTGAGGTGCTAAACACTGTACCTCCATTGGCCTCACATTTCAAAGACAGCTCTCTGGGAAACGGGCCGTTATATCATGTTCTTCTACTGCAGTAGATCAGCGATTAAAGATCAATACGAGCAGCTTTGACGCTTCAAAGTCATTTGCCTAAGCACACACTATAGATACAGGACAAGAATGGAGTTTGTCATATACACCTCTCTCCTAGAGAGAAGCTTAAATTGCCCTCTTACACAGTGCAATTTACCCTGAGTGCAGATTGCATTACAAAAGGGTGAATGGCCTCTACAAGGCAGCTATTCCCACTCCTTTGCAGATGCATGGGGAGTGAGTAATGTCTGGCTCTGACCCTTGCCCCGACATACTGACCAGCACAGCCTGGCTGGTGCAGAGAGAAGAAATCATCTGTACCAGGTAAAAGGCTAATGCAGTTTATTTTCTTCCTGGAGCAAGGGGTAATCAGGGACTATATTGTGACTCTCTGAGTCATGGTTCAGTCCCTGATCTCCGGAGACAGGCAGAGAACAACTGCTAGGGATAATTCAGCAGTATGCCCCATGAAAACAAGCTGTTAAATACAGAACAGAACGTTACATTTTAAGGACCAGAAAAACTACCGAAAAATGTGCGGAAGACACGTGCTAAATGGTGTAGCCTATTTTCTGTTGGGTGACTTTTCCCCCTTTGTCACTACAGCATGCTCTGCCTTGCCCATGTTCCTGCATTGTCCCAGCCTATTATCACAAGCACTCTGATCATTTCTACAACCGCATTGATTGTAACTTCCAGTAATTATTTTTCTATTAAGTTTTCCACATTTTTCCACAAAAATCAAAAGATAAGCCCAGGTTTAACTGCTTTAAATACATTTCTTTTGTCTCATTCCTGATAAGATATAGAGTTCTTATACGGGAGATATTTATCCAACATAACCTTCAGTTACAGCCAAAGGCTTTGTTAACATGGCTCTATCTCTTTATGAATAGTTACAAGATTGGAGTTCAGATGTTCTTTAAAATTTTAAATAATATGCTTTTCCAGGTTTTTAGCTCCCTAAAAAATATTTTCATTTATGCTGTTAATGTGTTGCAAATTGTATAACAAAACTGTTGTAAATGTTGATTTTCAGCCATCAGTATGTACGAACTAATTAACTGATTTTTTTTCCATGTTGTGGGACCAAGAACGGTCACTGAAAGTGTTGCCAGAGTGACATCTTGGACAAGAGATACAAATCTCAATATATAGATTTGATGATATCCTCCTGCAAATGTTCCTGAATGCAAATTACTATTCACCAAACTTGTTCTAGTGCATTTAATAAGACTGCTTGGAGGAGTGTAGATTACTTGTATGATAAACATATTGCAAGATCGGGCCAATATACTTGAGGAAATATTATATCAAACAGTGGAGATTCTATGTGAGATAGGCATATCTCTGTTCCCCTCAGGGTAATGATCATTCAAGGATGTGCCTAATGCATCCCAGTACTTCTATTTTTTGCACTCTGAAAAAGTATAGGGAGATTTAGTAACCATGCAGTACCAGGCCTGCTTTTACTGTTGTTGATTAGGGATCAGGAAGACAGTTTCCTTCTCTGACATCACTTTATTGCAGTTTTCAAACAGACACTTCGCACTTTGTGTGAACACCAACCATAATTTCTGTCACGATTTGTTAAGATCTAACAAACCCTCCTAAGGCTACTGATGAAACTTCAGCAGTTAATATTCAAAACATGAAAATCTAGGCTTGGATTCTAATTTGCTACTGATGCAATATTAAAGCAATATGTGTATAAAATATTAATGCTGTATTTGTTCTGAATTTATTTTATTTAATTTTTTACACACGGATAAAACCCTTGCGGCCTTAAAACAACATGTCTCATTTTCAAGGATGTCCTGGGGGGCAAACAGACAAGGAATATACACACAGCTTGGTAACCTGAACAATAGTGCGGTAGAGGAACTGTGCTGAAAGATATACTCTTTCATGAGCAATAAGGGTTTTGCTGATAAAAATAAAAATGTCATCTTATCTGTTTGACCAGTTGATAGGATATAATTTCTAATACTCCACCCTTGAACCCATCCATAGAAGAAGAAGCCTGGAGAAAACTTGGAGATAAGGTCCTTCACTTACTTATTCCATCAGTATCAAGAAAAACTCAGCTTTACTTGTCTGACAGAGCCTTCCTTTTCAATAATCAGATTAAGTCATGCATAAGAAGTCTTGTGCGTGTTAATTGTTCTGATCAGGAAAGAAAGTTTGCGGTAATTCTGGCTTCTGAAGGTTTAAAACTAAAAAACCCAAAGTCTTATACTCAGATTAATCAACAGTGTATTTGTACAGTTCAGAAAATGCTAAGTTCTTCTAAGTATCACGTTTTAATTTTCTCCTCACAAATACGAAGATAGGATATGCTGTGCCATATTTGATTTTTGGACACTGTCTGCTCAACATTCATCATACCCAGTCCCACTGAACTCTGACATTTATTTAGGGAAATAAAAAGAAATGTTTTGTCTGTGTCTCTATGTCTAGTGTTCAGCTACACTCAGTAGCTGCAA
Organism: Ciconia boyciana; assembly: GCF_034638445.1. Lineage (NCBI taxonomy): Eukaryota > Metazoa > Chordata > Aves > Ciconiiformes > Ciconiidae > Ciconia > Ciconia boyciana. The sequence goes on along the minus strand of NC_132935.1, from coordinate 34,376,375 downwards.
TAAGTAAAGTTTCCAACTATCAGTGCAGAGAGGTCCTGGAACAGGAGTGGTGACAAAAATAATGAACTGCATTTTAAATGGAGTTTAATAAGCTTATGGAAAAGATTATATGATGTGGTTTCCTGGAATACCAGAGGCCTGAAATTGATGATCTCAGTGATCCCTCCCAGACCCGTGTTCCTAAATTTGAAAGGCTTTTTGCCTTTAATATTTGAGTTGCTAAGCTGCGTAAAAATACTAATACTACTTCCTTTTCTTAAATTCTTTCTTTTCTTCAATCAGGTGACTACATTCTGATTTGCAGACAAACCACCATAACGCGGGTTATATAATGATACAGTTATAAAAGGCACTTTTATAATGCATGAAACAAGGGCTCTAATCTGCTCATATTCCAGACTAAACATGATAAAAAACACCTGGCAAACTAGCTGGGGTATGAGGACTCAAGTTCTGTACAAAATTTGCAAAGTGATAGAATAACAAAAAATCAGATGCGTTTAGATACCGTTCATCATTTTGCAAGTCACTTCAGGAATTATCTTATGAATGGTTACCTGTCTGTCAGTCCTGAGGTATCCAAGATATAACATTGATACTGTGAATGTTCTACGCAAATTTTCTTCCATTTGCGGTGAAATAAGTAGATGGTTTACTTGAAATTCTTTATGATATGGAGGATCCTTGAGCTTTCTACCCTCAGGATATTAATAGTAACAGTATTCCTTATTCATTGCAGCTAAAGGTTACTCTTACCTTCTCCTATATTTGCACTCTTTTTTTTGAGAGAGAGCAGCCAATGGAAAAACTTATGTAAGTGGCAGATTTCATGTCCTGCTTTGCCTCAAAGCTGTCTTCATGGAGAAAAATAGGGACTTTCAGAAGGAGGGTTGCCTGACAGACTCTGAATATGCATCATCTACTTGGACATCCTAAATCTGAGTCATAAGCAAGGGAAGAAAAAGCAAGGAGATAGGTCTGGACCTAAATGGAGACCAGTCATCTCAACACTGCTATTGTAAGAAAGTAGAGAATGAACAAGGAATAAAATAAGAGGAAAGTTTAAACATCAGGATGTACAGGTTTAACATAAAAACTGTCCTATGTAAGCAGAGTTGGATCTTGCATAGGAAATAATACCCAAAAAATGAACAGTTATTTAACCATTTGAATTAAAAGAGAAAAAAAGAGAGTAGTGGCACTGAATCTATACTGGGAAAAAAAAAATCTAAATCTGTCCCAAAACTAAATTAACATCTTGCTTCGGTTTTCAATGGGTGTGTCAATGCTGAATGCGAAAAAGATGACAGGGTCACTAGTGAATTAAGAAAACACAAAAGAAAATTCAAGCACCTGAAGCAGAAGCAAAGCTCTAGCAGTTTAATGAACTAAAATCAAATCAGATTGCATGATGTCATTGTAGAAATCTGAAAGAGCTACCATATGAAACTGCAAGATCTTGTATTAAACCTTTTAAATAGATCTATCAAGTCACAACTCTACCATTTTAATGCAAAATAGAAAATGTAATTTCTTAATTTGAGAAAGAGCAATGAAAATGGTCAAGGCACTGTTATAGAATCCCCCTAATTTGATTCCCATTTTATGCAAGGCATTAGAATAAAATGCACAAAGGGAAGGAACATAAGCACCAAGGGTTATAACTACAGAGCTCCTCACAGAGCTCACACCACTGTGTGGTTGTGTATCACTGTTGTATTTGGAAGTCATAATAACTGGTTCACATGGAATTAATCTGAGTGGTTGTGGTGGGTTAACCTTGGCTGGCTGCCAGATGCCCACCCAGTTGCTCTCTCACTCCCCCTCCTCAACAGGACGGAGGGGAGAAAATAAGATAGAAAAGCTGATGGGTCAAGATAAAGATAGGAAGATCAGTTACCAATTACTGTCATGGTCAAAACACCCTTGATTTGGGGAAAATGAATCTAATTTATTGCTAATCAAAAATAGAGTTGGGTGGAAGAAAAAAGAAAAAACTAAAAACACCTCTGCATCCCACCCCCTTCTTACCAGGCTCAATTTCACTCCTTCATTCCCAACTCTTTTACCTCCTCCCCCTCCTACTCTAAGTGGTGCAGGTGGAATGGGGAATGGGGGTTGTGGCCAGTTCATAACAGGTCTTCTCTGCCAACACCTTGCAATGTAAACCCAATACAATGGTTTGTGTATATTTTTAAAAGTGTATCAAGTTCTTATAGCTACTGTAATTTAGCCATGTTGAGTAGCATACTTATATTTAGTTCTATGTATTGTCATTAGTGTATACTCAAGATGTATCTTCCAGGAAAAAATAATCATTAAAAACAAAGTATGTGTGACATAAATTAATATTTTCTTCAATAACTAGTATTTGAAAGAGTTCTTATGTTTCTAGTTTGTTTGTTTTCTTTAATAGGAACAAAAATTCTCTGAGTTGTAGATTTGTTGATGGTAGTGGTAGTAGGGTGACTGATCAGATTCCTTGATTTTTTTTAATTCACTGTTTGAGGGCGATAAAGGGTTAAGCTTTTAGTTACAGAGGGCAGGCTCATTAAACTGATTTGAAAAATGCAATAACGCTCTAAATGGACACCTGAGATTTCTGGGAGTTCAGAAATAGAAGAGTTGCTGTTTTGTACCAGATTGATAAGACACCACTTTGATGCTACATTTGTGATGTTTTCATGTTAGAATAGTTGTGTTCAAGTGCTGGAGTCTGAAATAATATTTGTTTAAATAATAGATAGGGTGTAGATATTGTTGCAAACTTCCCTACCTTGCCTCAGTAACGTTACTTTATTGTTAGACTCGGAGGATATCTTCTAATCATTCTAAATTAGCTACTTTTTCATGTGCTTTCTATTGATGTCTTCCACTAAGGCTATAACCTGTACAACCTCTTTTATATTAAGAGGAGTTAGACTAGCAGCATGTTGCATGTTTAGTGGTTACCCTTAAAATACCTGTATTAATCACTGAAGAGAACCTGACTACCCCATGTTATTTGCAGTGTCCCATATTTATAATATTAAATATCTAAAGACAGAGAAATCAAGTCAAATTTGGTGCTGCAGTAAATATTGCTACTTTTTAAATGCCAATATTGTTGCCATTTTATTGTTTGTTGCTGTTTAAGAGAAACTCTTCTTGTTGCAAACGTATCATTTTGCAAATATTTCTTTCCTTTACTGTGCAGTGCCTTATCTTGTTAAGCCTTGCTTGAAAGACTGTAAACTTCTGTGACAGGGACTTTGTGTTTCCAGATTTTTGTGAAACACATTACATTCGTTAAGCATTGTACAAAGATAATAAACACTGCCCTAGCTAAAAACAGGAAGATCCCAGAGAACAGTTTTAATCTTCTGAAACATCTAACAAGAAATGAAAGATTTGTTCACCACTCAAATTAAAAAGAAAAAAAAAAGAAAAGAAAAATAGTACCCTCATATTTAAAGCCAGAGGTTGTACGTATGTTTGAATACTGAAAACAAATATCATATTTCTTTATTAAATTGTCCTAACTGATGATAATAGTAAATAATTTTTGAGTCATCTGAGAAGAAATAATAGAAGTGAGTCTATAACAAACACTTGAGAACTGCTGAGGCTGCATTTTAAACACTGATAAGTACTGTACTGGATTAGTAGGAGTCTTAGAAAAATGTATTCATACAGAGGAAAAATTGTTAAATTGTTTATTTCATCACTAGATTTTCGTTTCTGTAACCTTTCTTTCTGGTCTACTGTGGGTGTACACAATTTTTGTTTGCATGGTTTAGAAGGCTAACAATTGGCTATGAAAAAGCTCAATAAATCAATAGCAATTGTTATGATAACAAGTGGGACACTGTGGAATGGCAGTTGTAGCATTATGCATGCGTAGAGCCATGACTTGTTTGGGTCTATTAAGATAGTATTTATCTATGATTACATAGGGAATTTAGTCAGAGAGATGGAAGCTGGCAATTATGATCTAATAATCAACTTACTATTTCATAAAGATATAATAGAGGTAAAAAGAATCAATCTATATCTTTGCACAGTTACAAGTAGCTCTACAAACAATACTGATGTGTCTTTTTCATTTGTCACATAAAAAATGAAACTGTATAATATAGATCAATGTATAGTAATAGGGAAGTGGTATGAGAATATGAAGCAAGCTCAGCACTCCTGAAATATATTAAACCGAAATCCAGGTAGAATGAAGGTATATTTTTCAAGGAATAGTTAGTTGACACTTCTGCTTACAGTCCTATCAACCTCCTCTGAAGAGACCTCCTATGATTAGGAAAGGATAGGTCATCCTCCAGGACAGTTCTTGGTATTCTTGAGGTTGCCTTTTGAGCTGCTGAAAACATTTGAGAGATATCTGTTGTTTATGAACGAGACCATGTACACCAAATCACTACATGGATGCTACCCAACACTTCATATATGTGTGAGAGTGTTTATGAACGAGACCATGTACACCAAATCACTACATGGATGCTACCCAACACTTCATGTATGTATGAGAGTGCTTTTTGTTTATTGCATTAAAGTGTCTTAATGAATCTGTTACACTCAAATCCTGGTCAAAGTCATATGGACTGTTCAGTTGTCTCTTCTTGGGCTAAAGACCACAGAATTGTTTTGCTTCTACTGTAAAAAGGTTTACTAGTAAAAGTAGACATTTATGTACCAAAGATGAAATGTTTTGCTGTAATTTATCTTTTGATATGTGTGAAGTAAACTGATAGCTCTTTAGGTACTAAGGAGAAAATTTGGGGAAAAACTTAAACATTTATCTGACTCAGACTTTTTAATAATTACTATTGTGCATGGCCATTCATTAAACTAATATCAATGAAAAGCACAATGAAATGTTTCTTCCTGAAGAAGATTGATCTTAAAACTCCACAAAACCTATGCATGTATCTAGATTTAAACATATTTACAAAATCACAAAGGCTGAACGTGTACCTGCTGTTCACAAAATCCCAGAATACTACAAACAGGTTGCATTCAGTGAAACTTAGGCAATAAATCTAAACAGATAGAAAAGAATGGTTTTTTTGCACAGCAAGTAGTAAACTTCAGAACCTCCTGCCACAGGTGGTTTTGGTGGCAGAAAGATCCAGCAGATGCAAAAAGAGATTAAACAAATGCATGGGCAAGAGATCTGTGAGAAGGTAGTAAGATACTGGCTAGAGATATACAACAACTAATGCAGCAACTGTGAATGCTGGAAAACTCTGAGGTAAATGCACTGCAGAGAGCAACAAGGTTTGTGCTCTCTACCTAAATAGGCTCTTGTATTGCCACTGCTGAAAATTAATACTTACTAAATTAATTAAAATTAATACAGGGCACTTTTGCATTCTTAGCCACTTGTTCTTATATTTCATAACTGATAGGCACGTTTGTCCTTGCCCAGTTTTAAAGTAAACAAACTTGTTATTCTTGTCTCTAACTGGACTTTAAACTCTTACAAATCTTTGGCCTTTGGCTTCCTCCGCTGGGCCTTTTGGACCTTGCCTAAGGCTTGAGGCCCCGGTTCTGATGTGGGGACACTTCAAAAATTTGGGGAAAATGCAGTCCAGTCCCTCCGTCTTTTCCCCTCAAATCTCTTACATTTTGACATTTGTCAGGAATCTAGGCTTCACAGACATGGAGGGTATGGACAGAGATACAAATAGTAAAAGAGCGAGAACTTGTTATGCAAAGACACTCTCTGGTGTCAAACAGAGTTTTTCTATAAATTCTAATTTTGAATGAGGTTTCCAGACAAATGGCATTATTTACAAAAAATGTAATCATGGAGAAAAGGGAGAAAAATTATGCATTTCTTCCTTTCCCTTATTTTTCCACATAGTCTAAGGTTAATTCTTTTGCATCTTAATCTCATTTTAGAGTACGTTTTCAGAAGTTACCTGTCACCTGCTAAGATCTGCAGTATCACAAGGCAATTTGGAAGGTAAATTAGAGTGCAAAGACATTGTTGAAGACCTTTTTATACATACAAACAATCTGGCAAAAGAAAATTTTAAGACTTGGAAATATTTCATGTGAAAAGTAAGGAGTAGAAAGGAGGACTGAGACCATAATGTCATTTCAGTAACATACCACAGTACTATCATTACTTTCCACCCACTGTTAGACTCTTTTTCCCCCTGCTGGATATAACCAGCCTTGTGGTTGCACTGTCTAGTAAGGTGGAGAGAAACCTGTCACACGTAAAAAACCTTGTATCCAACTTGTCATTTAACTTCTTTCTGTATCTTCCTAGAGAGACCTTAGTTCTCTGCGTCTTTTGTGTGTGCACTGAAAGTCATAAGGCCTAATCATACTCCAGAGGCACATAAAGCATTCCAAATTTTCTTTGCAGACTGTTTATGTTTAGAATATGTACAAATGTTTGCAGAGCTTTTTGCATCAAGATTATCAATGAAAAGATTGGCCCCCGCACTAATTTCTGGAGAACTCCTTTCAGCGCAATACCCTTCATTTTAGAATGTTCATCTTCTATTTGCTTATTTTCTAACCACGTATTTCCACCTCACAACTCCTGTACTAACTCCCATCCTTACCATCTTAACAAATAATTTTGAAAGTGGCACTGTACCAAAAGCTATTTTGAAGTCATGACAGATTAGATCTACTGCATTTCCCTTGTCTGGAGAATCAGCTATCTTATCAAGAAAGCTATTGGGTTAGCCTGGCATGATCTGCCTTTGGTGAACCCAAGATGCATTTTATCCCATTTTCCATCTACTTCCTTTCCAAGTTATTAATAGAAAGTTACATTGGACATGACGTGCACTTCAATTAGTTTCATAGTTACCTGTCTCACACCTTGAAGTACACCTAAGAATGTATCTGCTGATAATGTAAATATACAGTGCATTTCTTTGACTATAATAAAGTATATCTTAAATATGACAGATTGCTTGTGATTCGTTACATGCATTTACACAGTATGATGCTAAGTTACTGAAGAAATATGAAGCCTTAACACTACCATAAAATAGACAAATATATGTGAATTTGAAATAAAATACTTTATGGTGTTAATGAAAGACTGCTTGCTTGTGCATATAAAGACCTCAAAATAAATAATTAAATTGTTCATAGTTAACCCGATTATGTCTTTTCCCTGTTTTGAAGTCCTTACTCATGCTTATTGCAACATTCTTTAATGAAAAAAACTATATAGCAAAGTTTGTTTTTTTCTTTCAAATGGTTTTCTCATGATTTTGGAAGCGAGGAGAGTGATTCAAGTACCAAAGCATAGTTGCCTCACGACATTGTAGACTCTCTAGGGTATCCTGGCTGGCCTCTAGCAGCTGTTCTGAAATGTGCAGAGGCTCATAGGTCTCATGTCATGTCTATTAGGTTATGTGCATGCCCTCGGTGCCACAGTGAGCCTGTATGTTTAGCCACCAGAATCATTCCAGAAACATGGCACATTCCAAATAAATTATAAAAAGAAAAAAGATTATCAATAATACAATGCAGTTACATGTACTGCTAATACTTGGTAGACAAACCTTTATAAGACACATTATTATAGGTCAAGTAATGGAAATTGGCATATAATTTGTTTGTTTAATTCTGAAAGTTCTCATATTAATTTTTAACATACTCTTAAAGAAGGTACTGAGAAACTCTGGTCTATTTGCAATGCGTAACACAGTAACAACTGCCACTTTATTGCTACCATGTTATCACCCCAACAAAAACCAACAAGAAATCTTTAAAAAGGCAAATATGAAATAAAATAAATATTATTAAAATCCTGTCAGACTTGAAAAGCAAAGGACCTCTATTTGGGAAAATCCGTATGCCATGTTTGAATGATTCATTTTTGGGTATTAACAGTAAAGCCATCCATGTCCATCTCAATTGCCATTATAGGGTACAGAATAGAAGGCATTGTAAATAAGAATGAGAGCTGTGGTAGCTGCATATCGGATAATTTTGGAAGAGAATGTACATTTAATTTTATGCCTGTACCTATCCCTTTATTATATGCAACGCTTAAGTGCCAATTTTAAAAAACATTATTTTTCTGAACAGGAGTCTTACTACTTTACATCAAGAATCAAATATTCAGATGCTCTGAATACACCTAACTTTCCTAAATTCAAGGGAGCTACATTCACCTTAAAAGTCCCACCTTTGATCTGGAAACAAGCAAACAAAAAAAGAACTTTTTTTTTTCAGTCTCTTTTATTTATGTTTGCAATATAATCAATTATTTTAATTGCAAATAGGCTGTTCCATAATAAATTTGAAACTGGTCAGTTATATCCATTATATTATAAAGCTTAGAGTCCTTTTTTATTCCTTTCCCTTCCCTTCCCTTCCCTTCCCTTCCCTTCCCTTCCCTTCCCTTCCCTTCCCTTCCCTTCCCTTCCCTTCCCTTCCCTTCTCTTCCCTTCCCTTTGACACATTTTCATTTGAAAAACATAGAATGCACTTACTTCTAGCAAGAAACTAGACTTAATGCATTATTCTCTAATGTTTCTGTATGTGATTTTCCTGATGCCTTTTACTGTAGAGTCCTTTGAATTGGTGTCAAAGAAAATTGCACAAAGTCAGTGTCCTCTAAAACTTAGCAAGGTAGGAGAGAGACCAGGTGTGGCATGGTAAATTATTATGCTTATCATCTTGGCAGTCCTGATTCTAAGAAAACAGCATTAGACCATTACAGAAATTGATCAATATTGAAAACTGCATGGTCATGTATGCATACATATACATATAAATTTGTACGTGTGTGTGCACAGCATATACAGCTACACTATGTTTGGAAAGTCATTTGTGTTGTGATAAGAGCTAGGTCTCTTTTGTATTTCTCTCACTATAGTAAAACTGCAAGTTTGGACCCAGTAAGCAGAACCATAAAATAGATTATATTGGCTGGGGCAATTTTCATATTTAAGGTTCCACTTTGTATATAGAAAGAAACCAAACTGTTCAGTAATACCTGAGATCTTCACTTCTTGCACCTTGAAGAACACAATGTTAAAATACTAAAAGTAGATAATAAGTAGCTTCTATAATAATTACAGTGATTCATAAAAATATTCTGATGAGTTAAGATACTATAAGAATGATTAAAAATGATTAATAGGCTAACAGAAAAGACTTACATTTTAAAAATCAACAAAAACTCTTAAGACATAGTTTTCATTGTTCCATTCTCTGTAGGCTGTTTATTTAAGCTATGAGTCTGTGGAATCTTATAGTAATATTTAATTTTGTATGAATAGGCCTACTCTTTCCACATGAAAGTATTCATATGCATAAAAATAAGCATGTACCTAATAGCACTGACTGACAAATAAGAATGACTGCTTGTGATGGATGGTGACGTTAATGCACCCACAGAAATCTCTAGCATAAGTTAAGTGTTTATTTAAGTTGGATCTAGTTGGCCTGTTGCAGTGGGGAGGACAGACTGAACAGCAAGCACTGATGAAACAGTAGAACTAGTAATTCAGGAGGGATTTAGCTATTTGAGATACAACAATATACTACAGAATCATAGATTCATAGGATATTGCAGGTTGGAAGGGACCTCAAGAAGTATCTAGTCCACCCTTTTGCTCAAAGCAGGATCAGTTGTGAGATCAGATCAGGTTGCTCATGTCTTTATCCAGTCAGGTCTAAGCCTCCAAGGATGGAGACTGCCCAAACTAGTTCCAGTGCTTGACTGTACTCATGAGGAAAAAGTTTTCCTTATGTCCAGTCTGAACTTCTCTTGTTTCTGCTTATGCTGGTTGTCTCTTGTCATCCCAGTATGCAGCATGGTAAATAGTCTGGCATTGTGTTCCTAGCTGCTGACATACTTGTGCTCCTCCTGAGGTCACTTTGCACAGCTAAAGTGGTTTTTTTTTTCTCTTTCTGTAGTTTCACTCAAGGTAAATTCAGTCCGAGTAAGTCAAACACACTATCTCAGTCAAGCGAGTTGGTGAAGAGAAATCCTATTCTAATCTTACCCTTTATCCTTCAAGGTAAGCCTACATGGTACAGTGGAGAGATTGTTGTATAGATATATGACCTAACTTGAAATGATCCGAGATATTGGAAGCTGTGTTAGTTGTACCTTCAGCCTTAGAAGTTTAGCTAAATGTACTGGATTTGCTGAGAACTTGCCTTTTGTGAAAGGGAGAAACTGGAAAGTTTTAAAGTTCATCATTTTGTGGTCATTTTATATATATGGGAACTGCTTATTCAGATTTCCCAAAATACTAGCCCTTGTTATTTTACCAAAAGCAATCTGACTTTTTTTGTTTGTTTGTTTGTTTGTTTTAATATTCTTATGTTTATTACCTTATTAATATGATACTTTGGGCTTTTCTGCCAACTTTTGTCCAAAGACAAATCATGTTTCATAGTGCAAACACTGAAGAATGTATGGTGTCTCTGTCTTAGGTGTTACTTTCCTCATCATCCTAAAGAATCAACCAGATTCCCGGATATAGGCTGCCTAGTTTGAGCTTGAGTAATAGTGTTAGGAGGAACCAAGTGTTTTTTTCCACTGGGATGTAGTTAAATGTGATGTTCATTACAATGCAGAACATCAGTTCAAATGAGTTAAGAAATCCCACTTTTTTACCTTGTATCCAGATGAAAATTTTCCTACTAGACAATTCTTTTCTTACTATAATGATTAAAACCCAAACCTATCACCAAAAAGTGAAAACCATTTCATTCTTGTGGCTTTTCTGGGGTGCTCTTTTGTCCTTAAATCTTGCAGAAAACCTCTAGTATGCTATGTTTATATTATCAAATAGTTTAGCCTAATGGGAAAGAATTGTTAGAGTGAAACAATGGTGTCAAGGACCCAGCTTTCATACTGCACACATTTCAGGGAATTTGATTTCAAAGTAGCCCCTGCTGGTACCATGGACTGGTGTTGGAGTCTGCTAGGTGCTTTCTGAAGTGTATCTTCCAGTTGGATTTTACCCAAAACGATTTCAGTTTGTGCTATTTGAGAACATTTTGTGATGTGAATAAAAGCATAGTAAGCAGGGACAATCAGGAAATTTGGTTCAAAACAATGTAATAAAATGCTAATGGAGATGTATCCATTGAGAACTGAATTGCAATAGATAAAGGATTCAGGAGCTAATCCACAAAACAATAAAATCTTGTATATCTTCTTAATTTTGAAAAGGAAAGCTTATAATATTCAAAGTAATAATTAAGAAATATCTATGTTTTATTTTATTCTCTTACATCTTTATACAAAAATATAATGTTAAATTTCAAGATATGGCTTGTAAACGTCTATGGACATACAGTGTAGTGCAAGCTGTATTGTCTTGCTTGTACTTCTGAAACAGATTCTGTAGGGAGACATGTTATGTGGAGTTTGAGAGTAACTCACTTTCATTACCTTGACTCCAAAGTAATAAAGTTATAGCTGAGTAAATAATTCACAACACATTAAATTGCTGAATTTGTTCTCATTTCAATAAACATTTATCAGTTATTTTAACAATGAGAATCAGAGCTCCCTGACAAACACATAACATCGTTAATTTAAACTCTGCTTATACAGTCATTCCATAGATATTTCCAAGAAGAACCTGAAATAGACACCTTTAAAATTCATATTCAAAAAAGCTTTTGGCATTCCCATGCACAATTATTTTGTTGCTATCTACAGAGCTTGCTGCAGCTATACTGGCAGAACCTTAAACACTTCTAATGTTACATATGTTTTACAGAACAATTGACAGTGTTGTTCCTGACTACACCACAGAATACATCAGAAAAATATTTAGAAAGGCAGCTGAAGGAAGGATAAAGAAGAAAGCCTCAAATTACTCTGACCTCTAGAAAACGGATGCACCAAGGAGAAAAGAAAACTATATCTCTGAATGATAAAAAATATTTTGAACTTTTTTCTTTCCAGTCATCTGAAAACTAGAAGGGAAAATTACCATGCATACTTTCTGGCCAAAAAAGTCAATACTCCTATCCAAATTTTACAGTATCTCAAAAAGTTCTTTCTGAATTTAGTTATACAACAACGGAATTTTATTTTATTAGGTTTTCATTTGTTTCTAAGGAATCCTACAAAATTTTTTAATACCATTTTTCCTTTCCATTTTTAAGAAAGTAAAACCTTCAGCTGAAGCTAATAAGCTATCTTTGGCTATTACCAATATACTTCTTTCTTGGAAATTTTATTCCACAGGATTAATTTTTATTTTGTTAGGTTAATAAATACAGTTAATTTTGTATCAATAGGCACAGTCTTCTGAGGCGATTATAAGATCACAAAGGCATTCTTTTTTAAAGCTTTCCCCTAGTCAGGCTTAGCTTCTTCATACTTAGCTTTCTTCAAACTTAGCATTCTCGAGTTCTCTGATGGGATATTTTTATAAATGCATGAGCACTTAGAACTATGAGAAACATGACAAACTCTCCCCAAGAGAAAAACATTTATTTTAGGTATTCTAGATTTGGGTAGTTTTATATTAGATATTGTAGTTTTCCTTCAGGAAGTGATTTCTAGTCAGATCAGCATTGTTGGCTTACAAATAGAATACACTATTATTGTACATAACAGCATAGCAATTTTCACACAGGAATTCTAGAATTAGGCCCATAATTTCAATTTAAGCTAAAAATTCTCTGTTAAAAGAATATCTGGTCTTGATGTCACAATTTAATATGACAGACAAGTCACTGTTGGATGATGCAGAATGAGTTCCCTACATCATAAGAAGATAAATTTATAATCTTCTCATGCTCAGTACTCTTTCCCTCTATAGTGTTCATTCTTCTCTTCCTTACTTTTAAACAGTGGTATGCATATATGCCGGTTATCTTTGCTACCACAAAAACCAACCAACCAACCAACCATCCAACCAACAAATATTTCACTTAAAGATTGTACAAGCAGTACGGTACAGTATTCAGTGTGTTTCTCCACTTTGCCACATCAGGTCTTTAGATCATATGTTCCTTAAGGTAGACTCTTTGTTTAGCACACTTAAATGTTCTAAATTCAGTACTCTGGAGAACTAGAAATAGCTAAATGTGAAGAAAATAAATTATGTGTTTACTTCAGTATTTTGAAATGGAACCTATTTAGCATCATAGATCTAAAGAGTTTAACATCTTCTTTAATGGATAGCTTTTGAAGGAGTTTGGAGACATCACCAGAAAAATAGAATACAGATAAAATAAGGAATAGAGGGAACAATCAGTTGAAAAAAAAAAATTTATTCCAGTTTTTGTATTTCATTCAGGGAAAAAAAAAGAAGTACTAGAGAAGTGTGTATTTCTTTCTTTCCAACTCAAAAGAGATCATGGACTACGATGAACAAATGCAAATTAAAGCTGGTGGCTAACATCAACCCTGTGTTAGAACGCAAGCGTAAAAGTGTTAGAATGTGTTAGAAAGCAAGTGTAATGAACAGTCTAGACAAAATAATTATATTTAGTTTACTTACATGTAGAATAATATTCTTCTCAAATTCTTCATATAAATTTTATGAAGACTTGATAAAGTGCAAAATGCATATCTAAAGTCATACGTATATTATTAAAGTTTTGCTGCCGAGTGTAGTAAAATACTAAGCCTCATAGTGGAACACACATGCTAGCAATTCATTTGAAGACATTCATATACTCTACCAAGCTCCAGCTTCTTTTTTACCACACTCTGTTCCTTCAAGTTGAAGGAGATGAAGAAAGTCCTAATAAAAAAAAAAAATAGGTGTATTATCAAGATCAAGAGGCATAGGCTCATCCAAAGTAATCATACAGGTACTAGATTCAGAAACCTGAGGAGAATGGAGTCACCTTTCATAGGCTGTAGCACTTATTTCAGGTTCATTGGCTCAGTGCTTGAAGGATGGATAGTCTTCTACTGCCCCACGTCTAATGAGCAGCTCTGCAATGATGAAGGGAGAGAATCGCTGTCAATGGCGGTTGTGTAGACTGTTAGCTCCTTGGGAAAGCAATTCAGTCCAGCTGCATAATCACTGATGCCTCTTCTGCATTAAGTAGCTCTGCTAATGATGATCCAGCAGTGTTCCCGAACTTGAAAGTCTTGTTATTATTATACGTAGCAAGACAGAGATTGTAGTTATTAGTTACTACCTTTCATGTTCCAACAACACGTGAAGTCCTGTTCAAGTGAAAGTATCTTAGCAAGATTTTTCCCAAGCTCAGCAAAAATCTCATATAGTGTAGTTGTAATGGCACTCTCTGAAAAGTTAGAGGCCTGTGCATCACAGAGAACCTATATGCAAATCCTCCATTGTTTTTTTTGTCTTTTCTGGCAATCCTGCGGATGTATCTGACCCTGGTTCCCCTCACTGGGCCTGACCTCAACCCACATCCGCAGGCTGGCAGCCTCAGCCCATCCCCGTCCCCAGGAAGGTTCCAGCTGCCCAGGGCTGGGGCTGCCTTGCTCCTGTCTGGGGAGTGGAATGGGCTGCCAGGCCCTCCCCTGCCCTGCCCTACCACCCGCCATGAGGGCCCCCATGGTCCTTGGGAGGGAGCCCCGTAGTCCGAGGGAGCCCCTGGCACTCGCAATGGCCTGGCTGTGAGCGCAGACAGGGACTAAGGGGCCCGGGCTGGGCGGAGATGGAGTCCTGGGTCATGGGCAGGGACAGGCAGGGCTGGCAGTGCCCTCAGGGCCCTGGTGTTTTTAGTCTGGGCATGTACCTAGCTGAAGAGGAAAGTTTCTGCCTGCCAGAAAGCCGTGTAACCTATTTATATGATAAACCCTCTTTTACTAGCAAATAAATGAAGTGCAGCAATACTTCCATAAGAATTTGTTAACAGAGATCTTGTGCATCCTGAAATCTTGTAATATACTAAAAAGGGGACTGCCAATACCAATTTTTAGCTTAAATGCTTGCAGTCATCACTAATAATGCTGACTGTAGTCTGAAGATTTACAAATAATAATTGTTGGTTCAGGAAGATCAAAAAAATACATTTTAAAAAACTGATTGTTTTTATTTTATTTGAAGCAAAAGGCCTAATTTCAATGATATGTGTCCTTATTCAAAAGTGGAAAATGAGTAGTCTACTGGTCAGTTTAATATAAAGAACTTTAAGTTTCCTTCACAAAATGCTAAAGCAAGTTTTCATCAGTTCTGATTTCTTCCACACCATTTTCCAGCCTAATCTGTTAATTAAACATGTGCTTAAACCAAATAATTTGGGGAATCTTGAGACTGCATTTTTAGGATAAAAAAATCCTAAAAAAAAAAAAGACAAAATTGTCTCATAAACAGACAAAGAACTAAGTCTTATTTAGAAAGATTTTTATCATCACAGTTTTGGTCAGTATAAAAGCATATGAGATGCTGAAATAAGCCCTCAGCTAAACTAGTTGATGCAAAACACGAGATAGCCAGGATCTCGAAGAACGTTGCTAAAGCAAAAAATTAGTCTGAATTTCTCTTTCAAAAAAGTAATCTCATTTGCATAATATTAATTATTCTCACTCAATTGGCTTCCATCTCCTGCAGTGCAAACATTATGCAGATACATCCAGTTTCTATCATTAGTTTTCTGTGTCTTTCTCAAAAAGGCAACTCAAAAATTATTTTTGGTTTTGATCCATTTGTACTTGGAGTTGAACATCTGTGAAGATTATCATAGCTGCAGTTCTGGAGAACTGCTAAACAGAGTACAAATATTCCTGCAATATTTCTCTTACGTTTGGATCAATCACTTGCAAGGCCAGTCTCTTCAATGGTCCCTTACTTTCTACTTCTAGCTTTAGTCTGGAAATCAATGCTGTCAGTGTGTCACCTTATAATACATAACATCAACCACAAAGAAGACCCAAGGGCATTAATGTTGCTACAGAAGTATTCAATGTGAAATCAGCAAATGTATCAGGGAAAGATGTAGAGCACTTGGACTCACATGTTCTTCATTGTCTTTTCCCTCAAACCTCCTGATCTCAGCATTGTAGAAGAGGCTCAAATGTGATGTGGTATCCAGGAGGAAGAAAAGACAGAAGGAATATGGCTAGCACAGGTAGTGCCTGTTTCCCCATGTGATCGCTTGAGATCTATACCGTCTCCAAATAAGGATGCCTATGGGAAAATTTTTATCTAAATATGCTCACTTCTTTTGGGTTGGATGCTGTTCCCCATGCAGCTTAAAATGCTACAGCTGATTTCTCTTAACTTGGCTTATCTTCCCAGAGTTGATTTATTGGTATGTTCAAGTTCTTACAGCCATCATAACATGACAAACCCCAGAGCCTTCACTCAAAACAGCACTCTAGTGTAGCAACAAATGGTCATGTGGTGGAGAGCTGGGGTTTTTTTGATTTAGGTCATAGAAGTAGTTACTTTATTCTATTGAAGACTTAGAACTTCTAGACTCCATTCTCTACACAGTCAACGGAAAGCAGTTTGTGCCTTCAGAGGGAAATTCAAAGCATGTAGATTAGATGCCTAACAGTAGGTTTAGAAGTACCTCAAAATATACTTTTAGTACAAGAAGACAATTAATTCTTTTTGTACCTCTTATTTAACGGAAACGTTTCTGGAAACAATGAAGTGGGGCAAAATCCTCTCTATTTACTCGTTCTGTAATTTTACTAAATGTGATACTTTGAAAAGCAGTGACTGTGTGGTATTTTCATGGACAATTTGTGTAGCTGCAATGCAAGAGGCTACCTCACATTAAAAAGCTCTCTGTTCCTTGAGGTGATCTTATATATTCCTGTATTACAGTATGATTGTCAAAGAATAATAGACACAAATCCTGCCATTGCTTGCTTTCGGTGAATTCCTCCTAGTTATTTTATTACTTCCTACAACTGTATGAACTAGTTTCAGCAGATACAAATAATTTATGGACTAAACAGGGAAAAATGTGGGAGGGAGGTGTTTCTTCTGGGGGGAAAAAAACCCCACACAAACAAAAAAACCCAACCTTCTGGTAAAAAGTCATTATTTAGATAAGATTGGATGCTTATTATTTTGTGATCTACTATAGCTTTACCTAAATTCCTTTTTTTTTTTTTGTCAAAAAGTGACCTGTTTCATATATGAAAGGTGCACATTAAAAGAATATGAGCTAGCAAATATTTTTACTGAAGCACTGTTGGCAGCCGAGATCACTGACAACTTCCTGGCTGTGATTCATAATCTATATTGGTGCCTTTGAGACAGCAAGCTATTGATTTTTCCCAGTCTATAATCCAAGACCTTATACACAGCTTGTTAGACATCTGTGGGAATATAAACTGAGTTTTGATACAATTTAGGGAGCTTCTGTTGGCGGGGCACTTAGTTTTTGTCTTTGAGAAAATCTTTACACATCTGTGTAATCTTGAAGAGATTTTTAACAGATAATTCAATAGAGCTTAGGTTGTTTCTCTTTTTTTTTTTTTTTTGTAAACTGGTTCTGAGGGTGGAACTCATATGAAGCAAATTTCAAGTGGGCAATAATAATAAAACACAGGGAAATCTTTCTAATGTTATTATAGCTTTTTTCTTCTTTTTATTTCCTTTTATTTTGTCAAGTATAATTTGGAAGTACTCTTGGTTTTTCATGTTTAATATCTTGTCCATTTTACTTGCCCTTTCCAGGAAAACTTTCCTGTCTTTACTGCAATACGCATGGTACAGATGCACAAATAACATTCAAAAGAACAATCATTAACTGCAATGCAGTTTCTCCACAATAAAAGGATTTAAGAGTAAAAGTGCACTAAAAATCTTCCAAAAAATATACAAAGCTAAAAATATATTTCTTGGGTTCAAGCCACTGCACACACTCCCTTATTTATTAAAGTAACTACACTTAGTGTTAATTTTCTGTCTTCTGAAAGTAAGCTTATACACTTATACAAGCTTATACACTAAGGTAGGAATGCCATAAGGAACAGTCTTAATATGTGTTCTTTTAAATATTATTTAATATTTGTCCAATAATATTTTAAGAGCTACCATGTAAGGAGAAAACAACTCCGAAGAACTTTGTGGATTTCAGATGACAGAAATATCTCCGTGCATGTCATCACATTGCATGTTAGTCTGCAAGGTTAGGAAAATATTTACGCAAGGTCTCCAAAATCAAAATAAAGCATTCTTGACTGTATGTGAAGTATAATTTAGCTAAACTTGGATGATCCAGAAACCATATAGTCAGAACTGGGTAATTGTTAATTTTCTTTTATATGATAGATATTCTTAAAACAATAAGGAGAAAAACAAAAGGTTGGGATGCATATATGTTTTAGCAAAAATTTATGTTAAAAAACTGGACCAATTTTCATAAGTAGTAGGAAAAAAACAAACTCTGTATGAAATGACATGATAGAAAACAAAATCTCTTTGGCATAGACTCTCTCTAAATGGAATTTTGCAAATGACCATTTCAAATCTATATTTGAAAATAGTTTTTCATGCATTGTAAAGCTGGGGGGTTTTTTTGCTAGCTCATTTATCTGTAACTTAATTGGTTTCCAGGAAAATAAATAAAGTCCCTAATTCTTCATATGTTTATACATTTTCTCAACCTGAAGATCATAAGTACATCAACTGGATTAGTGTCATGCTTCAAGTTAAACAAAAGACAATGTTTTTGCAAGGTCAGAGATACTGGAATGTGCAAAAAGTTAGAAATCTGAATAATGAATAGATAGAGTATGTAAAAAGGATTTTATT
This sequence comes from Ciconia boyciana, assembly GCF_034638445.1. Classification (NCBI taxonomy): domain Eukaryota; kingdom Metazoa; phylum Chordata; class Aves; order Ciconiiformes; family Ciconiidae; genus Ciconia; species Ciconia boyciana. The sequence goes on along the minus strand of NC_132935.1, from coordinate 34,357,710 downwards.
AATTTTGTTTCAATCTAAATGAAACAGCATAGTGTACAGCATTACTGCCCACTGTTCATGTCATTTTTATAGTCAGATTCAAGGTGAATTATGTGCAGAAAACCTTTAAATAAAGCCCTCAAAAAAATAAAGCTGTTATTTTTTATTCTATGCTTAATTACTGTCTTTACCTTTACTCTGCTAAAGTAAAGTCTTTTTTACTACTCTTTTTTACTCTGTCTTTACTACTTTACTTTACCATTACTCTTTACTAAAGACAGTCCTCCCTGTCTTTACCTTTCCCACTTTCCTATCCACCTGCTGGTAGCTAGTACAGAGCAAGAAGACAACTATTGTGGACTGACCCTGCCAATGCAGACTCCAAAATGAAATATGAAGGACAAAATTCTAAAAAGGCAAGGAGAATATGTTGAAGTTTGGGATGCTAATTATAGGTCACCAGGTTATCCAGACAAACTATTTTCAAGAGGGAAATCAAAGGATTAGCTCTTTATTTTATGCTTCAAGACTTTGGTTCTAATGTCAAACAAAATATTTGTTATTCATTGTTTCTGGAAATCTGAAAGGAATTTGTATCCATTCATCATTTCAACAATGTGAGAAGCAGATCATCCTTGCTCGTATCACAAGAAGGTAAAGGAAAAGGAGAGTGAGCAGACACTATGGTCATAAGCACTTTAGAAATGCATGTGATGATAAAAGTGATAAAGTAGGAGATGGAGTGTAGTTATCAACAGCAGATAACACGGTTTTACTAAACAAACTGCTGTCCTTGGAGTAAGTAGTTCAAAATTGTTCTACCTACGTACAGGTACATAGTTCAGCAAAGGTTCATCTCATTCAAGCTCAGATGCATTTTAAAAAGTGGTTACATAATGAAGAGAAATGTCACTGCTTAGTGCACGTCTCTCTAGGTCTGTACGCTTACAGAAAGGCTGCAGACAAATGCTCCTTAGTTATAATTTTCCAACAGGAATGTTACATACTCAACTATACAAAAGATACAGAAATTGCAGACTGACCTGTTAGTTGCCCTTTCCTTTCTTCTAAATTCAGTATTGTAACAAAGACTGTTTTCCCAATGAAACTAAGAGTATGATTATATTCAAACCCTGCTGTGTGAGGGACAAGTACTTCCATCTTTACTCTTTTATTGCTCAGCAAAACTTGCAATCACCCTTCACTCAGCCCCCTTTTACCAGCTGTCTACTGCAATAGTCACAAGCTATCTTTTAATGAACATCATATGGTAAAAAATAAACACAGCTTTTGAGAGTTCATTTGTGTATTTAGTTACAGGAAAGGATAAGAACATGTTAACCAAAATGCATACACTGTTCTTTCATCCAGAGACAAACTCTACTGAGTGTCAGCAGGTATCATAAAAAGTCAGTGTCCTCAGTCAGGATATTCTAAATGCTCTTTCTTTCCTTTAAATAAGGATATCAGTCTACACATAGAAAGGTATCCAATGCCTGTATCACACCATCGTAGGCTTAAATTGTGCAAGCTTTTCAAGAGACCATACCTTCATTTTGCCTTTTGGTAGCTTATAGTTCAAGCCTGCCTTTGTCGTCAGCTAAAGTAAGGGAGTAAGTTCTAGAGTGATAAACCTAGTAAAGTATAATTCCTCTTATTTTTATGAGGAATTTTAAGTTTTTTGCACCCTGTGAAGACCTCCATGATTTGATAGAATTAGCAAATGACCTGTAAGTACAAATTTTGAATTGGACAGCTTTTTATACATCAAAAATAAGAAAGGGCATTGGTCCATTAAATCGTCACCATATAATTGTATAAATAATGGAGAACTTTAAATATTTACTACAAATAACTGAAAACCTGCTATTTTAGAATTCTGTTTAGTAGCCCATTACATAGAAAGACAAATTCAGTGAGACTTTGTCACTCTTCCTGTGAGAATTAGAGGTAACTGTTTCTTAATTTTTAGATACCTTCAGAACCTCTGTATTTAGTGGATTTAGATTAGATCGACTAACATCACAGAACCTCTAAATCACTGATTCTAGAATAGCATTTGTGTTATCTGCAGATGAAAAAAATGTATAAGAGAAAAACTGAGAACAGGGATATATTTTGTTTGATAGTTTTATACCAGCAACTACAAAACTAACTTCTGAAGCTCAGCCATCTCTACTTCAAGCATGCATGTTTACTGCTCTTTAACCTGCTTTATTTTTTCTCTGAAAAATATTGTATGTGTTCTTGCCTCAAATATGGAGAACAATAGAGGGAATACTTGGACAGTACACAGGGCTAAAGTAGAAACCACAGGTTCCTAGATAAGCAATTATTTTAATGAAACATTAGAATATTTCTATGAGTAATTATGAAGATTGTCATTTAATGTGAAACGTGTTAGGGCTCATGCTTTAGTGGGTGTCCAGTTTTTAAAGGATTCCTTTTTTTCCTAGCAGCTCCCAGAACTCCCATTCACTTCAGTGGTAGCTGCAGGTGCTGAAAATCTATTTGAATGGTCCATACTGATTTGAAATTTTGCAGTGGTCTTTCTCTCACACACATGCTCACACATGTTCCTCCTTACCCTTCTTTTTTTTCCCTCCCTCCATCTGCCCAAGATTAAGACCAATCTTGCCAGACATGGATACTCATATAATGGAGGTATGAATGTTACAAAGTAACACTTAAATGAACTAGGGGAAAAAAGAAAAAAAAAAAAAGGTGATGTTCTCATGCCTTTTTTTTTCCCCCCAGACATTTAAAATAAAATGCAACTTTATAGCGAGGAGGTAGATTTCCTAGAAAATTAATTGAGACTCAGGGTAATGCAGATGAGTGAATTCTTTTAGAATCACCTCTAATGCATTTTTACAAGGGTCATTGTGTTTTACAATGTGACAAAAAAAAAAGAAAAAAAAAGTAAATCACATTTTTACTAGACTTGAAATAAAAATAGGCAATTGGAAATGCATTGTAAACAAGATTATTCAAACTCAGCTTGCCTTAAGATAGAAGCAGCTTTTAAGCAGGCTGTTACATAAAGGTCCGGTATTTCTGAGATTTTATGAGAGTAATCTAATGCATTGGTCAGACAAGGTTAAGAATAATGCCCTTGCAGTCTCCCTAGATGCAATGATAGTATTTGATGTGAATAAAAAGGCTACACTTTCTGGGTGTTGGTGAAACTGAACTGCACAGACATCTATTTGGAGATTTGAGTATGAACTTCAATATTCCTCAGGAAAAAAAAAAAAATAATAAAATATCCACAGTCTTTATGAATCTTTTTTCCTGAGTTTTGTACTTATGCTTCATTGTCCATCTTTTCCTCCTTTCTCCACATTAGCTTTCAAAACACTTCCTGAGGCTTTTAGAAATGTCGTAAACTTACTGTATCATTACTGATGCACACAAGCAGGAACATAAATGAATACTGTATGTGGATGATATTCTTCTTCTTATAACCCATCCTGATATTTCAATCCTGGCTATTACACTGTTCATAAATCAGTTTGGGATCCTCTCTGGCTTTAAAAGTAATTATAATAAATCCAAAGATATGTTTATGTATAGGAGGCCAATTGAACCCTTTGCTTTTCAGTTTCCATTTAAATTGGTCTCCAGAGGTCTTACCCCAGGTTATTTATTCCTTTTTCTTTAGATCTGCTGTACAGATTTAATCTTGCTTCTCTGCTTTGTAAAATTCAATGGATGCTGTACAGGTGGTTTTTGTTCTTTCCTTTTTTATTAGGGGAAAGAGCTGTTATTAATTAAAAACAAAATGCATTTTGTATTTTTTCTCTGTTAATAAATAAACTTACTAAGAAATTGTGAAGACTGGCTTCTAGGTTCCTTGAAAGCAATTGCCCAACTCATTTACCTATTCTAATACAGCACAAACAATGTGTTAGTCTGCTTTCCAATTTTTCCATTTTCCTGACTGTTAAGTATAATTCAGCTTCCAAGTCCTTTCTTTCTGCGTCTTTCTGACTGATTAAATTCTCATACAGAAGTCATATCAAGGTAAGTTTGCATGTCAGTAGGTGTGGATCAGAGCAACAGAATTGCATGGCTGGAAAGCTTTGTCTGATCACACAGACTTCTGATTTCACAAAGCTATTCTTCCAGAAATGCAGCAAATGCCAGAGTATCTTGAAAGAGGTCAGCTGAGAGAGAAGATGCAAATCTTAGCAACGACCTGTTAAGAGCAATGTAAGAAATAAGGGAATTTGTTTCATCAAACATATACCTGAGGAACACCCTTCCACAGCATTTTATTTCACCTTCTTCATGTTATCTCCCTTTATTCTCTAAATATACAATTCAAATCTGTGAGTAAAAATGTCCCTTTTCAAGTATAATAACTCATCAAATAAATACCAAATATTTCAAATCCTTTACATTGTCTTTGCAGGTGAAACATATAACTTCTCCTTTATAATAGAGAGAAAAAATAATGCTTCATATGCTTTGATTTTAAATTAATTTCCATTGTGAGAAACCTTACTTCAACAGTTTGATGAAGCATATGAGGAGGGATATTTATGAGGAACAGTACTGTGCTGAACTTAGTATGCATCGAGACTGTTTATGTCCAGGAGCTGCCAGAATTTGCAATCCAGAAGAAAAGGGGAGGAGAGGAGAGGAGAGGAGGGGAGAGGAGAGTGAGAGGAGAGGAGAGGAGAGGAGAGGAGAGGAGAGGAGAGGAGAGGAGAGGAGAGGAGAGGAGAGGAGAGGAGAGGAGAGGAGAGGAGAGGAGAGGAGAGGAGAGGAGAGGAGGAGACCAATTTTGTAAAAGAGGCTTTTTTCTTTTTTTTTTTTAAGAAAGTTGACGTGTAATTAATCACAGGAGTCCAGAGGCTGTGGCTTTAAGAACACTGCAAGTTATCATAAGAATGAGAAAGAAATTTTCAAATGGTGGTCTGGAAAGTGGGAGCTTTTCTAGAGATTGAGACTGTAAAATTAATAAATGCTGGACACTAATGAAACATGAACCGGAAAACCAGACTAGAAAAAAGGGCCCAACCTGCAAGGACAAGATAAGCAAGTTAGCTTAATAATTTTTATTTAATCTCTTACCAAAAAGATTCAAGTTTTCTCTCTTTGAATTACAGAGGATGTTTGTTCTGATTTTTTGCTTTTTTATTTATTTTCTGTTTTTAATAGCACAGCCCTAGAGTTTGGAAATCCTCTGGAATATTCATTTGTAAGAGGGTGGAACACTTCTACTTCAGGGCTCTGATTAGCTCACTGTCACATCATGATGTGCCTTACCATTTTTAAATTACCACACATATTGTTTGGAGGACTGATATCTATTTGCTACTAAAAGATACTAAACAAACTGGCCCAAATTCTTTTTTGCTAATTCAGATGAACAGCCCCAAATGAACATGGCTTGTTTACAGGACAGTCTTTCCTGACAATGTGTTGCACAAACTCATCATAAATATGAGTCCCAACTATATAATAACGAAACTCTCCAAAATGAAAATAATCTCAGTGTTCTAGATGCTTTCAAATTTATTTGTCTTTCTCATTTTTTTCTCATTTTGAGATATTAGTTATATTTCTGTTTAATTCTGAACAACTATGTTTTGGAATGACAGTTTAATATATGGATTTATTAGCTCATCCTATATTCAGGAATTTCCATAGTCTTATCCTGATCTACTTGTGAAAAATACAGATTGAGGAAATGATCACTGTGTTTGGATATGCACTAAGATCAGTGGCTTCTGAACCAAGTTAAAATCCATCTTCAGTCTAGAACAAGCCTCTACTTGGAGTTGCATCTGTCTTCATAAAATCAGATGGGGCTTGGTGGTATATGTTTTGTTTTGTTGGGTTTTTTTAACAAAGAAAAAGTAATCTCGTATCCATTCATGTCCAATTAACTGACATACTCCTCCGTATCCGCTCCAATGGAATGAGCTCCTCATAATCTTGAAACTGAATTGAGACCTTGAAACTTTATTTAGGAATGTTTCTTTCATTAGAAACACACTTTTACACAAATGAAGCTATTGATATTTTGCTGGGAATAAACATCATCTCTGTAGATATAGCCTGTAGGATCCTGAGCCTATTAGGTTCTGAGATGCCATCTGGTTTTCAAGTGAATACTTAGTGCTGATTTTGACCTTAGGACTACTTATGAGGTGTATACTCCTGTCTCTCATGGAGACATAGATTTAGGAGACATTCAGTGTGCTACCTGTAAGGTTTAGAAAAAAAAAGCTTGATACTGGGGGTGCTCCTTCTGGGGCTGTCTTTCCTCCCATTTTTCATCTGAGGATCCCTGGATATGCAAATCATGAGGCTATGCCAGCAGGCTTATCTGTTTTGCAAACCTTTCTTGGGGAGGAAGGACATGAGGGTGGAGTAAGCATTTTTCTACTGGGTATATAAGTAGAGGTTCAAAAATTTCATTGAACTATCTATAAGATTGTACAACAGTTTGGATGGTAAACAGGATTTGTTGTGGATAATATTCACCTTTGGAAGTAATTTGAAAGCTCTCTGAGTGTCTGAACACATAGGTTTTAGAAATATTAACAGGTGCTTCTCAATGTCCTTGGTCCTCTTTCAAATATTTTTTACGTAATATATGTGTGTGTGTGCCTACATATATACAAATATATATGTTTGGGTTTGGTTTTTTTTTTTTACCATGATTGTGGTACTCAGTAAAAGGCAATAATTTGATCCAAGTCATACTAGGATCAGTGAGAATCTTATCATCAATTTTTCTGTGTAAATATATTCAGTTCTCAAGTATCCAACTCTGGTCTCAGTTCCAGACACAGGTTGCTGAGTGTTGCCTATCTCTAGCTCTTGTGTAATTGCATTATACTTGGTCTTACATAAATGCAGAGAATAGTGTTTTTGAATAATCATGTTTTAATATGAATAATGGAGATAGTATGACACTACAGAATGACAAATTTGTGAGATACTTAGGGTAACACTCATCAACCTCATTTTCGTTATTTTCATGCTTATCCTTGGAAGTTTTCTTGGTAGGCATCTTTCTGTTTATTACATTATTGGCAACTGCAAAAGATATTCAGGTCAAGTAGACTTAAAACCATTCTGACAAATAAAGCTACATCATGTAGCTGTGTGACAGGAGAGTTATGCACATGAATTCTATGAAAATGAGATTCGCTTTTTTTAAGTTATTTTTTTATTTTCTTAGACTTTTTGAAAGTACATTTCAGAACTCTGTATTGAAGAGATTAATTAGATGCTATACTCTCATATTCAGTGAGTTATATCCCATTATTAAACTGGCCTAAAATATGGGGTAGCATTTTAAATGTATCAACTTGCACCCATTCCATGTTTTAAGCTATAAGGTCTAGAAAACTGAAGGAGTGTTTTGCATGTCTTTGTGTATAGTTCTATTCTTTATTTGATAGTATATGTAGGCTGTTATGTAAGGCAAAGGGAGGACATGATTGAGACATACACATAATGAATGATAATGGACAAAGTTGGATAATGCTATTTATCTTCTTTTAGAATTTAAGACCAGGAAGAAGCAACTAATATAAAGAGTACAATTAAAAAAATGAGGAAATAATATTTTGATATGGTTCTTAACCTTTGGGACTCAGTCCAAAAGATATCTGACTCCTGATTTCAGCAGGATTCAGAGCAGGGATAAGTCTCTATCATATATTTTTATTAATTAAGAATATTAAGAGTGAATAAACAAATGAGAAATTATTGTGAAAATCAATAAGGAAAAGAATGGTGACAATAAGGCAGAAATTCAAGAGTAAATGTGGACTTAGTGGTATATTATCTATTTCTTTTGTAAAGCTGTAAAGATATACTTACAAACCAAATAATTTAAATGGAGAAAATTAGGAAACAAATTTATTAAGAGGCATGATTTACCTTAAAATTATTGCCTCAGAAATACTCATTGCTGAAAATAAACCTGAGGGAATGCTTTTTCACTTATTATAAGCCTGAACCTTGATCTTGCAGTATGCTGAGGTTTGCTTTTTGGGCTGTGTGCTTTAATTGTTTTGGCTCAGCACCATGCTGAATTGCAACCCTGGCCTTTAACTGCTAAGAGGATATAACTCTAGTAAACAGAACAACATATCCATGGCAACCTACAGTTTTAGTTCTAACTTTTCAAAACATAAAAAGGTAATTATTTTTTTTCTTTATATTTTTATATTCCTATGGCTCATAATAGCAGTGATGACCTCCTGGCTGGGCATTTCCAAGCTATTAATGACAGGCTGAGTTATGCGACCTTGACTTCACCTGCAGCCATTAACTTTTCGATCTAGTCATTAACTGCTGAGAAATGCCCTCCCTTTTGGTCATTATTTCTTATATATGCATTTCTTAAATAGGCATTTTCTGTAACAATTACATGTCAGAGTAATTTCATATTTTTTTATTAATAAGTACTATCTTATCTTTGTGTTCAAGCCACAGAGATCCTTTGACATCTAGCAGCTTGCACATAATTTAAGTTTCTAAGGAAGAGGTCATCATTTATGCACAGGCAAATGGGAGGCAGAGGGCTTAAAACATCACATTTTACATGGGAGGAAAAAGCCTTGCATCGTTTGAGTTAAATCTATGGAGCATATTCAGAAATGCTGAGGAATTCATTTTTAGATCGGGCATTTAGATGTACAATGTATGCCACAATACCAGCTAGAAAACCCTTAGCGTTAATAGTAAAGGTGACCTCTAAGTTATCCCTTCTGACTACCGGATCTTTAGACAAAATGGTTAGTAATTTCACTGGGATTAATTTGCCAGCATTTTGCAGACCCTTATCTTATTTTCTGGAACTCATAGAGGGATCAGAATCCACATGATATATTTCTCTTATCTGTCAGTGCAGCAGCATAAGATAAAAGAAGATTCTTATTGAATGGATATATTTTTCATTGTCCTTCATACCATAGATTAAATGGGACTTGTATGATTTTTCTTTTCCTGATAGAGGAAGCCATACTTCTGCATAAATAACTTCTGTGTAATTTGAGAACTCTTATGAAGAGCTCAATAATCAATTTTTTTAGGTGCTGTAATTAGAGTCCTTACCTGGATCAAAACCCAAATGTTGCTGGAGGGGAAAAAGGTTGTACAGTTATTTTCAAGGGTGGGACTTAGTTGTCTGCATGAATGACAAAGAATATTATCATATATGCCTGGAAATGTCAGCAACAGAGGATTTGTTTAATTTGTTTGTTCCTGTAACTCAGACACACAGTTACACTTCTGTAAACAATGTTTGTTCAATGAAGTGCTTAGTCCTTTGCATAGGAAATTTCTCTGACAATATCCTTGACTAACAGGAAATATCTGTCCTATGAAAAGAAAAAATGTTTCCAGGAGATAAAATTTGTTGTTCTTCTCGTTGTTGTTTTATTTAGGTGTCTGGTTTATTAGAACATATCATCCTAATTTTGTACAATAGAGGGGGAAAAAGCAGAGAGAGGTGAACAAGGCCAAAAGAACGTAAACTAAAGAAGTAAACTCTGCAAATCTTGATAAATGCAACTCCACCAGTAAGTGACAATATAGGTGAAACATTTCTCTTTTAAACTTTTTTCCATTAGTTTTTTGACAGGAGTACACTAGTTCAGCTTTAATGAGATTCTAGTGTAAAAACTTCAGGGCTAAATAAAAGAAACAAATCAAAAGGACCGGATGATTGCCATTTAATGTGAAAGAATGAAAGTGCAAACAATCACTGTATGACATCTAGCTGTGCTAGTCACTGCAGAATGACAGGTAGAACAATTCAAAGTTACTGATCTAAAGACGGAATAACAGCTCATATGTTTGAAGTGCTCAGAAGATGAAGAAATAAAACAGACTCTAAGATAAGACATGGCTAAGCCTTTTAAATTCCATGCCTTATTGTCAGTATCATTTGAACGCTTTTGTACACTTTTTTTTCCCCCCTCAGAAACTATTTTATCGAAGGAATTACTTTTAAGAGCTGATTTTTATTATTACCCTTCAGACTGAATAGTATGCTTTGTTTTTCAACAAGATGAGAAAAAATGTACACAATGAAAAGTATATTACTAGTTTGCTAAGCACCCATATTGTATGTATTCAGAAGTAAGTATTCTGAGGATATATTGTTAAGCTGTGCATTTTAAGCACGTTCAATAATTCACGTGCTAATTTACTCTACAGGTATCCTGACTTTTTAACATGCAACATAACAAATTTGTTATGAATTTCTGTTTATATTTTCCTTGTCTATTCTTTTCTTGATATTATTTTAAGGCTCTAAGGAAAATCACCTATTCTTTCTTTCAGCAAGCCTTTTTATCAGTGAAATAACCTATTCTAGTTACTGCTGGAAACAATAATCTGTAATTGCTGCTTTCAGTCCTAATTTGGCCTGTCCCTAGTTTTTCATCTCAATCTAATCTAAACCTATTTGAGCAAATAAAATGATATTTACCTCATCCTCTGTTACAAGCTTTCAAGATTACAGGCTTCAGGAAAAATCAATACAAAATACCAGCTTAGCAGCAGGTTTGTGCTCAGAAAGAATGCTAACTTTTCTTTCCTGCATTTTCTGACTCTCTACTCCCCTGGAGTGAAAGCAAACCTTAGACTATAAGGAATGAAGGGGAAAAAAAGAAACACAAAAACCCCAGCCTTCAATGATGTGTTTGGTTCATGGTTAGTAGCCACTTTTGAGCTTACAAGCCGAAGTGCAGTGCATGGTCAAGCTCCTAACCTTTAGCTTCTGCTTCCACACTACACATCTTACAGAGTTCACCAAAAGGAAGGATCTCGACCTCTCGGATGATTTTTCAGACTCAAATACCATCTTCATTTATTATTTATTTGCTTCAAGCATTTGGGATTTGAGGTATCATCATACCTGACTGACTGATTTAAGGAAGTGGCCACCTCTCTGTGGGGGAATCTCATGAGAATAAAATCCTATTACTTTCCAAAAAGATTACTTCATTTGCTGCCTGAAATAAGCTTTTGATGAAAACATTTGAATGTTGAGTTTGTAAACAACCAAGAAATCTCAGCAGTGCTACCTTTTTTTTTTTTCTTTTTTTTTTTTAATGCTGAAAAGGATGTCTGGTTGTTTTTATTTTTATTTTGCTTTGTTCTGTTGTTGTTGCAGTTTTTGACAAAGAAACCAATTAATGCAGAAAGATGGGTCTTTATAATATTTAAACTGTACCTATCAACCATTTCAAATTATTTGTCCTCTCTCTTTTGTAACAAAACACGAAAGCTCTTCCTGTGTTGGATTTCTATTTCGTAACTCTCTCCACAGGCTTCCTCTTCCCACCCCCACTTTGTGAATAGTCTCTGATTTGAAAAATTAAGAGGAGTTATTTGGTCTCTCTTTAGGCCCTGTGGGATCATAATCGTGTAATAGTTATGTAGTGTTTGAAAGAAGCTCTAAACCAAATCAAATATTTAACTTAATCACCCCTTTTTGAAAGATTTAATTAAGGACTCAAGTTTTCTCAGATAATTAACAAAATAGATATGTCTTTTTCTTTGGATGTGTAAATAAGAGTAACACAGACACACCCAAAAAAGTAGATCACCTAAGTTTTTATTTCCCCAAGAACAGCAGCAGTCGTACCAATGCATTTAGGGGAAACAAAAATCTTTTACATAGGACATTAAGACCTCATTGTATTCACCTAACTGTGGTTACTAAATTAGTACCCTAGTCACTCTAGGCACAGAAGTAATCAATGGAGGGAGATAAGCACCTTCAGAGTGCTAGAGTCTTAAGTGAACTGAACTACCCTTTAGAGATGCTTATTTCTTTTCATTGAATAAAGAGGGTGGCTAAGGTAACTTCAGGTGATTCATCCTAAACTTATTTAGGATAAATCCTAAGTGATAATTTTACTGCCAGCATCTTCTAAGCCCTAAGACCCCTATTCTGCAGATCTTGTCACCCATATAGGTACTCTCCAGGAACCCAGAGCAGATGAAGCATCTATTAGCTTCTAGTTCAACCCGAACAGAAACAACAAAAGCTTAGGAAGAGCAGTTCCTCCACGTAATTACTTGATTTTTTTAGAGTAATTTGTTAGATGTAAGTCTTTGAAAAATGATAGAACATTATCTCACTCCTCTTGTGTGTCCAAGATTTGCCAGTGTTTAGGTGAAATCAAGTCTCTCCTGCATCTCTTTTTCTCTCTAGTCCTCTTTACCTGTGATAATGATTTATCCTGTAGTCTCAGATGATTATGTGTCTCCTTTCCAAAGAGCAAAATGGACAACTTACACTGCCCAGAGCTGTTGTTCCAAGATCTCCTCAGATTCTTTTATCACTTACATTCAGCTCACATTTTGAGGCTATATTTTCTTAATGAAAACCAAAATCAGAGAAATATGATTTTGAAAAAAGTCTCTAGTATTTTATACCCCTGTGTATTGGTCCCATTAAGCTTTGTGAAGCTTGATCCCCATTTTTTTAATCTAACATAAGATTTTTGTGATCAAAATGCCTGTGTATCTGTCAATCAAGCTGATAACTCTTGAAGTCTTCGACCTATTTCAAGCAAATTTGATATCCAGGTAAAAGTCTTAAGAATTCTAAATTGCTGCAGTAGGCTGATACTGCCTATCACATCCATACACACAATTCTTCTGCCAGCGATGAGGCGTTGTTTAGCTCAGGACCACAACTGGACCTTTAGCTTCAGTTTATCCCTGTGTAATTTCTGGACTCCTTTAGTTGTTTTGAAGAATCTCTCAGCATTTAAGCTAGATTTACAAATTTAAACTCACTGCATCTATATATAATTTTGACCAAAACCTTGACCAAGGAATTCTGTTCTATTCCAAGAGCTCCTTTACATTTAGTTTTCACCACTCCTTCTGTAGCTATTTGCAGACAAAGCTGGCTGAAATAATACAATCATATAGCATAGACACAGTTATATCAGTTAAAGGTGTTAATACATTAGTGTAACCTCTTTCTAAAAATTTACAAGAGTTTTCACTGACTGCTACAGAAGGTATTTCACCATGGCAAAATAAACAAAAACTTTAACTGAGTCATTAGACAAGTGCAGAGGGCAGTGTGCACTCAGTGAAAATGTCAAATTTCTTTTTTATTTTTAAACTCTATGACATCTTATAGCAAAATGTTTTCCTATGTCTATGATTTTTAGGAAAAATCAGATGGAGGTAACTGAAAATCAGCAGAGCTTGGGGTTCAACCTGATCAGCTGCCTGGACAGACTTTCTGTGTCAAGGGACAAGGGATATTTTCTTTAGGGAAATACTCATAGATCATTTAAAGTAATTAGGCAGCTGAAAATGTAGATAGGGTGACCCCTTAAGTTTATCTTCCAAAAGTGTGGTGCCTGAGGATTTTAGAAGATTCCAGGAGATCCCATTTGAATATTGAATACCTATATAATTTTTAAAAACTGGTAAAAGAAAGATCAGAATCTTTCTCTAAGCGTCGCACTGAGCCAATGATGCAATGTGGACCATTATTCAGTCCAATTCAGTTTTGGTCATTTTTGAGGAAAAAATTATGGGACTTTTTTTTGTGAAAAGAAACAATAGTCATTCTAATCTACTGAACTTAAAAATACTGGAAGGAGGGAAGAGATGCTTCAGCACAATTTCAACTGAGGGAAGCCAGAGAACACAGGATGCCTAACTCTGGCTATTCAATCATTGTTGACCATGGACTGTAGTAAATGCCAGTGGAAGGATAGAGGGTGGTTGCCAGACCAAACTCTCCACAGTGCCCAACCCCAGCTTGTGCATGGCAGTAGGACATGGACATCACAGTTGGGAACTGCAGTGAGCTCACACAGGAGCTCATTATGGCCGCTAAGCATCCCAAGAAGTATCTAGCAGCTTTTCCCTAGCAGAGCAAAAAGAACAGCAGAGCAAGGACAGGGCAAGTTTCATTCAGTAGAAGCTGAAGGAAATATCTTTATTTATCAGAAACATCTTGTGCCATGGAATCTGTGTTAGCAGACACAGGAACACAGAAGATTGTGATATTCTTACAGGCATTGAATATATTCAGAGGATATTGAATATTGAATATTGAATATATTTGGAGAATATATTAAAACAGTAAAGTGCCATGTTAGTAGAAACATTACATCCTTACATACCCCTCTGCAACTCTTTATTCTACTGTGATGCCAGTGGTTAGGAGTGACGTAGTGTAAGCTTCTGTGACGTCCTATAACCAATGAAGAGAAATAGCTGCCTCCAGAGGACAGTTCAGGAGCTTTATATTGGGAGAGACATTTAAATGACATCTATTCACTCTCCTGTGCTCCTCCAGTCCATTTATTGTAGCCACTTCTTGTTAGTGGTCTTGTATTTCACTGGTAAGCTCTTCAGAATACTGGTATATTTATACAGTTACTAATACAAGAGAGTATTATCTTGTAAACCCTAGGTACCACCAATATAGAAATAAACACAACTACTACTATAAATGGTAACAATAGCACTAATAGCAGTATTCATTAATATTCATAGGAATAAAAAATTCTCTCAATTCCTAATCATGCATTTAGAAGACAAGCTTTTTAACAACCCGTGAGTGCTTTTTTTTGAAGAAATAATACTTTCTGAAGGGTTAAAGGTTGCATATCATAATGATATGACTTCCTCTGAAAAGTATAAATTGAAAGAAAACTCTGAGAATGCAGAGACAAAGGAGGCAGGCTGATTCTTGAGGGCAGCTACTCCTTCCTCTTCTGAGCAGAGTAACAAGAAAAGGTAAACAAGGTAACGGCAGAAGTCACACCTCCACAGCTGCTACGAAACCTTTGTCTTCCAGAAGGTGGTCAAAACCTAAAATTCTCCCATAGAAGCTGAGGATCAAAACATGGCACCTTCAGACTTAAAGGAGCAAGTCTCAGCCACTTGTGCCACTGAACTGATATGTAAGTATCTTTTGCTATCTCAGGCTGCAGAGACTTGTCTTAACTTTCTAATACTGTCAGGCTCTATATTTATTGCCATCAAAGAGCATCGGATATCTTCATGTATTGTTTTTTCTCCTTGAAATACTGTTAGATCCCTCATTTTTTGGTTTTACATGCCTAAAATATCAGTTCTAAAACCAATCAAAAAATGGTTCTTTGTTTCTGACCCCACTTCTAGTAATCTAAATGTAGAATTTCCAAGATAAGAATTTGGATCTAAGTCTCACTGCTTTAAGGTGTTGTACCTAACTAATTGTTTCACTTCTCTGAATCTTAAAACCCACATAATGCCATCATAGGCTCTATTTTAAACCTCAGTTTTGCAGCATTCTCTCCATTCTTCACTAGCAAAAATTCTTTCTTGGTGGTTTACCCCAAGGATCTAAGATGCACTTTATTGTTCATCCTGCACGTCCAATTGTGCAGTTGTACCCAGCCAAGCACAGTGTGGGTTTCTGCCTAACATTAATTAAGTAGAACAGATAACTTCTAATACATGGCCTCTGAGTTCTGAAAGGCTAAATTACATCAAAGGAAAAAAGTATAAAAGTGAATGTCTTAAAACTAAACACTATTCATCCATATGGCCACGAAATACTGGAGAAATAAAGAAGCTTTTGGATGCTACACACTGCAGGACTGCTTTGCCCACATGTGCAAATAATGATAGTCTAGAGGGGAACACATAAAAAGCCTTTCCAAAAAAAAAAAAAAAAAAACCCGGACATGATAAAGGCTTCTTGTCACCTCTAAAAAATTATTTTATTTGAACTAACACATTTTCTTCTAACTTTTCCAGGAAAGGCAGCAGTATGCTTAATTTGTTTGGGTTATTAAATGCAATTTTTGTGCCTTTCCGTGTTCTTAAAAAGTAAACTTCCTAAAACACCGTGAAGAAAATAAAAAGGAAAAAAATAAGGAAATTGATGCAGAATGGGTAATACAGAAGGAAAATCAGAAGTTTGGATAGCTTTCCTTTTACTTTTCCATTGAGATACTACTTTTTTTCTGAAGTTTGGAACAGTTTCCAACTATTGGATTATTTTTTCTCCCTGAGATGGTTATTTTTTCATATTTTCTCCTGCTGCTGGGGATTCAGTCTCAATTGGAGGAAACAGGCATTGAGGTCAAATTACAGCTTAAAAAAGTGTTTAACCTCTATTTCAGGGACGAACAGAAAAAAACCCAATGGTCTAAACAAATGCAGAAACTCAGAGAAAATGATTTATTGGTAAAATATATCCCACCCATTCAGAATATGAGAAATGAATATTATTAGGTAGAATTTGCTTCTACTTTAAAGACGATTTAGGCATCCTTAATTTGAGGCTGTAGGTATCTTTAAATTTAACCAATTACTTTGTACATAGAGGAATTTGGACTGAAATGAAATCCAGCATGTTATGCAGCTGTAGAAATCTCACAGTAAACATCCTTTTTTATTCTATATTCTTAGCTTGCACTTCTTGTGCTTGTCAGTGGATTTTGCCAGACATGTTTTGCTGTATTTTAGTGAATAAATTGTAATTTTTAAGAGATTTTTTTCCTAATTTACAGAAGTAATTTCTTTTAAAACTAATATAGACAGCAGAACATTCTGAGTTTAAGAAAATTAATTGTACAATGTAATGAAAGATTTTTCTAGAGCTAAGACAACATAATTTAAAATAGTCAGCTTAATGTTCTGAAATATAATTTTGCTTTTGTTGCAGTTGAAAAATGAAGGTTTCTTTTATATTCTGTATATCCCAAGATGATTTCAAAGCACTTTCACTTAGAAAAGCTAGCTGCTATTACATATGAATTTTCAAAGCTTGCCAAGGCTTTGGAAGGAATGATGAAAATTACTATTGCACGACCTTCAGGTTTTCTTTGTTTCATAAAAGGCTAAGATAGCATTTTGTCATTTTTCTTTCAGCTCAGGTCTTTCATCATAAATATCAAAGCATGCAATTATGCCTGCTCATATCCTACCATATTCTGCCTGGTTTCTATCCATAGTGATGGTGTTCTCTTTTAGGATACCTTTTTCTTCTGTTTTTCACAAATCTGAAAGAAGTCCCATGTTTTTGTCGAGTGCCATAAATTGTTCATGAAATGCATGTTGCACTGATTAAAAAGAAGAAGAGTTGATTAAAATGACTTTTATTCTTTTGTTCTAAGCAAAATCCTAAAGTAATGTTCAAGTGTCAAACCTAACAGGAACATAGGAGACTGATTTGGCCTACAGGTGGAATTTTTAAGTAGTGCTCATTGTAAAAAATGGGACAATCTTCTCTTCTATTAAAATCTGTAGTTTCATGCTGAACCATTCCTGTTGTTCCTTTTTATTTTTTATGTAAAACTTGTTTTTCTGTTTTGTTTTGTGATTTCACGTGGCCTGATCATCAAAGACATAGAATGCTCATAGCTGCTGTTGCCTAAATTGAGTCATAGTTGCATAATATACCTCAAAATTAGGTTACTTCTATGTCTTAAGTACTTCAAATGAGGGTCCATTTGCTTTTTTGTATGTGTTTACAGATCTATTCCCATTTACAAGGCATATTGGCATAGCACAGGTGTTATAAATATATCAGACTGAAATATCCATGGTTCATTTGCTTCTGAAATTTTTTGTATTCGGTTTTGGTTTTTTTACAACAACCACCTTAAACACTAATAACAACATATACAATAAAAATATTAGAACTCTATTAATTGACCGAAAAAAAATCTCTTGAGAAAAAAGAACAGCAAACCTTTGTTAGTGTTTGCAGGAACACACCTCCCCATTTTTTGTTTATTATGCTCAGATTTTTATCAAATTTACAATGACACAAGGAATACATTGTTTTCATCAATTTGAACTGTGTTGTCACATGAATGTGAACTTACTGGCTATGTCTTAAGTTAAATGTCAAGGGATATACATTTTCCACATAGAATAAAATTGATTTCAAGTTTCTTTTAACGGTGGTGGAGCAAGAAACCTCCACTGTGTTTTTAAACCATGTAGAACTGCCCCAGCATGTGTTAATAAAAATGTATATGTCTAAATAGTAACAGTGTTACTCACAATATCGAACATAAAAAATATTTTTAACAATAATAATTTGAACTATCAAAACCTTGCTATTTACTAAGATTTGCTGATGTGAGATTATGTTAAAATGAATAAAATTATTTTTAAAAAAGCTTAATTTAATTAAGAGACTATTTAGACATTTTTCAATCCTCTTAAAAAAAGAACATGAGAAAGGAAAAAGCAAAAGGGAGAGGCTTTCTGTGGGTTTTTTTGCATGTACATTTTGAAAAGTCCCTCCTCAGCATATAAATACTCCCAGCAAAACACTCAGCATAGTGGCTATATGTATCAATACTGCAAAAGAAAAGAAGATGACACTCACCATAAGAGAATTCATTAATTCTTAAGACTTCTAAAATATTAATAGGACTTTCAAACAATGTTGCTTGCTTATGCAGTGTCCATTCAGTTCACTGTGAAGTTGAGATGATAGGTGGAAATTCTTAAATTACTATATATCCTTGTGCCTACATCACAGTCTGTGCTTGCTTACTTTCCCACACTGAATGATAAGTATGCTCAAAAATTATTGTGCATTAAAAAACCCCAACATGATAAAGTGTCTGAGAGCTATAAACAAGGCAGTTGCTCAAAAAACTTTTTAATGTCTGTAGCAACTCATGGAGGATTTTGGCCTCTGCCTATCTATCTGAAATACATTTGAAGCAACTTGGCTTCTACAGTGTCTCTTTCTATCAGCCAAAAACTGCATTTCAAATGTTAAAACTCAGTAATAAAGGGATCTTATATTGAATAACACTTTGAAATGCATTTTGTTCTCTATCCATAATACTTGAATCCCAGAATACCTTAAAGCCTTGCCATAAAGCAACTGATGCTAAATTTCTTTTTAATTGGAAGAAACTCCTTAATCCATTTTAACATTCCTTATGCTTACTATGGAATAGAAATAACACTGTTACTTTTTGCAGATTATAAATCTATCTCCCTATAAGTATATCATCATCCATGCTGAAATAATATCTTCAACTAATAAAAGTTTGCCTTTGCCTTTGTTAGGAAAACCAGAAAAATGAATTAAAAAGTATGCAAAGTAATAGGAAGACATTCTAAAGTATTCCCTTTTGCCACAGGCAGACACTGTTAGAGACTGATGCAGGTGTATTATTTATGATCAAGGCTGAAGAGGCCAGAGCTTTGTTAATAAAATTAAGGAGGTATTCCCAATTGCACAAGTGTAAAGTGTGGGTTCCAACCCAGAACCAGGCATAATACTTCAAAGATAGGGGGTGGAGGCTTTACTTATTGCTTTCAGTATAGGCAATAAATAAATAACAACATAAAAAGGTGAGCTGAAATGTGGTATAGTGGGAAACAAAGAACCAAGCAATGGACGGTAACATACATAATAACAA
Source organism: Ciconia boyciana (assembly GCF_034638445.1). Classification (NCBI taxonomy): domain Eukaryota; kingdom Metazoa; phylum Chordata; class Aves; order Ciconiiformes; family Ciconiidae; genus Ciconia; species Ciconia boyciana. Next base: position 34,338,310 of record NC_132935.1, on the reverse strand, counting down.
TTATGAATTACAATGATCACTGGAACATCATGGCAGCAAAAGAATAAATTATGCTGTGTAGTTGACGGAAATCAGAAAAAGGAAAGAGAGCCTTCTTCCCAAAATAATACATAAAATATAAAGCAAGGAAAGGTGTCAGTGAAGGGGCTTCCAATGATGAAAATCTGTATATTTAAAGGTTAGTTCACAAAAATAAATGTAAGCAAGTTGTATTGCATTACTGACTTTATCATTAGGAAAATAATATTGAATGCTTAACAATAAAGAAGCTCAAAGATGTTACTAATTTGCTATTACTATTAATCACTATTTCTGATAATTAAATAGTAATAATAGTCTGATTCACTTAAACCAGTACAGTGCCTCAATGAGCCAGGTTTAAAGATGTGTGATCCTTTAAACCATTTCTTTTTGGGATTATGAATTCTAAAAGCACACAGGAGGAGTAAATCAGAAGTTATAATATACAGGAACTGTTTGAAAACATTGGGGCCACTAAGCAGAAGTGACCACAATATAAATTATTTCAAAATTGCAGGAATAAGACTCAAACCAAAAACAAGTACTGTGACATCAAATTACAGAAAGGATTTTTCATTGGGTTTTTGTTGGTTTTTTTAATAGCATAACTAGTCAGAATGACCCTAATATCAAACATGGGGAAAATGAAATTTTGACTCAGGATAGACATATGTTGACTGTGTTATAACAGAATTATGGAGAGCATAACTTACTTCAGCAGAAAATGTAAGATAAAAGTCAGTATTTGTAAATGACAAAATCTGCAAGATTACTTGAGCCAAGCTGGAAATCCTATCTTTGTGAACCTAGTAGAAAGAATCATAAATTGTGTCATACAAACATTTAAAATAGAATGAGAGAGCCAAGAAGAGAAAAAAAATCATATCTCCAGAGACTAAAAAACAAATAATGTATTATTTAAGTATGAAAGAAACAGGAGGTATGTGTGAAAATTTGTGGGTCTTCGGGGCTCCCAGGGGCTTATGGGACAGACTGTGAATGATAAGGACATAGCAAGAAAACAGTTCATTTCTTCCCAACAGTATTCATCTTACATCATACAACATCTTCAGGAGATCTTTCTTCAGTGTTAATCCTACTGTACCATTACCTTCAGATGCCTCAGTTTGTGGATGACACTGAGCTGAGTGGTGTATTTGATACGCTTCAGGGAAGGGATGTCATCCAAAGAGACCTTGACAGGCTTGAGAAGTGAGCCCAGGTGAACATGAAGTTCAACAAAGCCAAATGCAAGGTCTTGCACCTGGGCTGGGACAATCACAGGTATCAGTACAGACTGGGGGATGAAGGGATTGAGAGCAGCCCTCTAGAGAAGGACTCAGGGGGTATTGGTGGATGAAAAATTGGACATGAGCCAGCAATATGCATTTGCAGCCCAGAAAGCCAATCAATCATATCCTAGGCCGCATCAAAAGAAGCATGGCCAGCGGATCGAGGGAGGTGATTCTCCCCCTCTGCTCCACGCTGGTGAGACCCCACCTGGAGTACTGTGTCCAAGCTCTGGAGTCCTCAGTGCAAAAAAGACATTGATCTGTTAGAGCAAGTCCAGAGGAGGGCCACAAAAAAGATCAGAGTGCTGGAATACCACTCCTATGAAGAAAGGCTGGGTTGAGGTTGTTTAGCCTGCAGAAGAGAAGGCTTTGGGGACACCTTATTGTGGCCTTCTTATTAAAAATAAATAAATAAACTGGGGGCACTGACCAGAAACTAAATTGCTGGAAGAAGAAACCTAAACCAGGAACTCACCAGAGAAAATAAGTTGTCTCACAAAACACCAGTCAGGCCAAACTAGCCTCAGTCCTTGACTAACCGACTTTGTTATCAACAGCATCAGGAAGAAGGGGGAATGGGATAGGGGCAGTACAAGCTGCTATGTAGGTCATCAAAAGTAACGTGTTCACTTCCAAGTACACTAAAGTAGTTTGCAATAGTGTATTAATGCAACATACTTATATTCAAATGCAAAAATCAGTGAATTTGAAGTATCATGAAGAAGTCTGACAGAGGAGAAAACCAAAAGTCACAGTGCAAAGGGATGTGGAATTTAGGTGCTATTAGATTTCTAATGAGGCCATTCGTATAATAACTTTCATAAAATGGTACATAAAGAAGCCTGAATCCAGGGCACTGATTCAGATATCCAATAGAATGTTAATCATGAGACCTTAAGGACACGGGAGTAAGAAAAGACGAAATATTATATATGATCATGTGATAACTCAGGGATTTGTTTTAGCAAATTTACCAGTAATTAAATAACTGGAATGATCTTCAGTGCAATAAGATGTTTCCAGGGGTATGGAGGCCCTTAGATCTGTGCACTAGACAATTCTTGCTATGCCAGGTACTTCAGTGCATTTCTGTAGGACATTTGAAAGGTATGCTGGCACATTACCAATGAACTGCTCGATCCAACATGGCAGCTTGCTCTTTAGGGTCTCTCTGAAAAAACAATCTCTTTCAGTGTATACTTACATATGTATATGTGTGTGTATATATATATATACACACTACCTGGTAGCAGGGAGCAAAGAGAAATAAGTATCTTAAGACCTGTAACAAAGAACAGGCTGACTGGTTAGCAGAAATCTGTATTCAGCAGAGGAAAGAAAGTTCTAGCCCCTCCTATCTGACTTTTCTCTAGCCTTAGCCAGAGTATATCAGGCAACAAGATTCGCTAAAGGTTGCAGAAGTTAAACCTCATGTTTGTAAATCTAGTTAATTATGGCATATGTGTTTGTTTTTCCAGTAAAGTCAGTGAGAGGGAAGGATGAAGAGATACACATTAGTAAGAAACAGGTGTAAAGGAGTTCATTTTTGCTTGATTTTCAATTTCTAGTCAGTTAAGATTCTTTGGATCTCTCTGTATAGAAAACTACCACAAAACCTTCCTAAATGTATTTAGCTTTTCTTGGGCTAATCCCTTAGCAACTCATTTGTAACTATCCATTCAATTAGCATAGCACCTATTACCCTTGAAATTCTAGGGCTTACTACCTTAGACAAACTAAAGCTTTAGGAAGTGTTAATTAGGAGTTACGGGACTTAATTAAGCAGGAGGAGGAAAAAAAGTTCTCAAACACCATGGTTCATTGTAACATGTATTTCTGTTCAGAATAACAGTTAATTCTGTTAGGAATAACAGTTATGATATTTTAAAGTTTGAGAATCTATATATCAAACAAGAAGAAAAAAATTAAAGTTGACTTGCATAGGCTTTTCGAAGTGTGATGTTATGTACGAAGCTACCTCAGTTCCAGCGTTCTTACAAAAGGGATAATTGAATGACATAACCAGAAAAAAACTCATGTCCTGTAATTCAGGTAGTGTTCCATAAAACAAACAAACAAGTTCCAAAAATGTCTGGCTGGTATATTAAGCATGCTGGAACTTCAGTCTCTAAAGGTCCTCAGTGCACAGGTATTAAAAAAGTTCCTGAATATTAAGGATTCTTCCTTCCACTGGTAAGAATCCACTAGGAAGGAAGAAGATTGACTAAAGCTGTGTTTTGACTAGAAGAAACATTTTCAAAATATTATTTCAAGTCCTGAATAAAGTTCTTTTGAAGAAAAGGTGTAGCCAGTTTTTAACCTACATCAATGAATGAAGTATCATTGCATTTGGTCTTTTACTGTCTTTATAAGTAATGATTATTTAAATTACTTCCAGGTGACTTTGGTTTGGTGCCTCACTTCAGGAGGAAAATATCTGTCTGATGAATCAGTATGGATATATGTAGATATATCAGGCAGATATTTTCTCATTCAAGTAGTTTGATCAGAACAACATTTTGTGCATGCTTAGAGATATTATCTGCTGTGATAAAGATGTCTACCACTTTTCTGAATATACTGTTCACAATTTTATCCTCCAAATCAATTCTGATTTTAGAAATGAAGAATGTTAACAAACTCAGAAAAATGTCTGCTGGTATTTTAAGTGGAAAAATCTACATGAAAATCACTGAAACATCTGACAAGCCACCTAAAATTAAATTCATAGTTATTAATGGTGTGATAGAGTAGCCTTTCATATTATGATCATGACTATGGGACAGATGTGTCTTGTTTCATCTTTATTGCAGCTTCAAGGTTGCAGTTCACCCATGGGGAATATACTGTGGTCATGTGCAGGCACCCTTTGTGGCGAAACATTTGAGATCCAGTCTGTGGACACAGACGAAGCATGCAAAGATTAAGTTTTTCTGTAAGGTAATCTTAAAGAAGGATTGGTGTCTCTTCACTCTGTCTTCGTTACTGTAAGAGATAGGCTTAATACTATCTAGCCTGTAGAGGAACTGTATTTTGAATTATGCTGCTTCAGAACAGTAAGTAGATTCAACCACTGAGTGACTTTCTTAAGCACGGTGTGCTGGTTTTGGCTGGGATAGGGTTAATTTTCTTCATAGAAGCTAGTATGAGGCTATGTTTTGGATTTGTGCTGAAAACATTGTTAATAATACAGGGATGTTTTAGTTACTGCTGAGCAGTGCTTACACAAAGTCAAGGCCTTTTCTGCCTCTCACAACACCCTGCCAGCGAGTAGGCTGGGGGTGCACAAGAAGTTGGGAGGGGACACGGCTGGGACAGCTGACCCCAACTGACCAAAGGGCTATTCATACCATATGACATCATGCTCAGTATATAAACTGGGGGAAGAAGAAGGAAGGGGAGGACGTTTGGAGTGATGGCGTTTGTCTTCCCAAGTAACCGTTATGTGTGATGGAGCCCTGCTTTCCTGGAGATGGCTGAACACCTGCCTGCCCATGGGAAGGAGTGAATGAATTCCTTGTTTTGCTTTGCTTGTGTATGCAGCTTTTGCTTTACCTATTAAACTGCTTTTATCTCAACCCACAAGTTTTCTCACTTTCATTCTTCTGATTCTCCCCTCCATCCCACTGGGGGGAAGTGAGCGAGGTGCTGTGTGATGCTTAGTTGCCAGCTGGGATTAAACCATGACACGTGGGTCCAGATCCATGGAAGTTAATGACACTTTACACTTTCTACTCTTTTGCTTGAGCTAATTAGAGAAAGAATTGAGCGCCTTGGTTCCCTGTTTTCCTAAATAAGGTAAATGGAATAAAAAGGTCAGCAGACAATAGGGTGAAGTTGATAGCCAAGTAGTGGTAAAGGCCAGCTGTAGATTAATAAATACCCAGGAACCAAGGAATTGCAGAAAAGGAATACTTTTGAAGAATTGTTCCCTTCCTATGCTGCTACTGATGTGGGTACTACGCTTAAATAGTGCAAGTACAGCATAACCACAGTCTCTGCATTACATATTTTTCCCTTAAACTTTAGATCACCAAGTGCGATGGCATCAGTTAAGCATGATTACAAACACTGCTTTGATGTATTACTGTACGTGGGTTATATTAAACCATTTCTTGTTGCAATCAGAAGCAGAAGAGACCACTTAATGCTGGATACATATATAGTAACAACAAAGAGATGGTAGAAACAGTGTGATCCTTTTAAGTTTTTATTTAATGCATTTATGACCTATATTTCTCCGTGTTTCAAAGAGATTCAAAGAGTAAAAATTGTGATAATTATATCAAAACCCTGAAATGACAATAACATAGGTACCTGTATTAAACAGAACTTATGTAAACTATGTTTTTTATTTTAGCATTTTTTCTTCATCTTCCTAAGTTACAAAAGATGCAGATGCCTTCTTATATCTAGCCTTGAAGGTGATACAGTGTATTGATTTGACACATCTTGAGACCTAATAATCAAGTACATGTTTTTATGATTGGCTGTTGTTGCCTTGTGTCTGGCTGCCTAAAGAATGTTAAGTTGACTGAGGTCATCTATAGCCTATAGATAATCTACACAACTAATAAAAATGCTAAGTAGACTGTCAATCTGTTTTCCAATCATATCAAACCTCCTAATCCAATTTGTAATTTTCAAGATGAAACTAATCTAAAAAATAAAATAAAATATATGTGTTTACTAGAACAGAGTGATATATTGCCCATACGCATCTAGCTGCATTTTAACATTTGAGCTTTCTCTTGAAAGGCTATGATAATGAATATCATAGCCTGGTAAATTTTTAACAGATCTTTATGGACAGAACATTGTACTGGTGATTATTATCCAAAGTAAAAAAAAACAACAAACCAGCTGTATCTGAGCCTCAGATATGTGGAATGCATTACTCTCTAACCTTAAAAATCCAGTTTGTGCTTTCTCATAAGGTATTTTCAGCTGCAGATTCATATCTGAGGATGGTATCTGGTTGAAAGTATACATTATAAAAATAATAGTAATATTTGATACTGCATACAGTCAACTCCAAATATTTTCTTTTGCTGATGTGGTAAAATGTTGTATATTTCAGTTGAGTGGACTTAGAGATATAAAACATAGGAAATATGACTGTGGAATACTGTATTTCAGTGCCATGGCAAAATCCTAAATTTAGCTGTGGATCCAAGACTACCCTTCCTCAAACTACTAGGTGTTAACAAAGAAGCTGTGGTCCAAAAGTTCACACTGTCGGAGAGTAAGTATTATATTTTCTTTCTGAGATGTACATCTAAAGAAAATTAGAAGTTAACATAGACTATGAACGTCCATTTTCATCATTAGTCAGATAATTTCCTAACTTTATTTAAGCTTGGTTTAAACTCACTTACACATAACAATATATTGGAGGGTTCACTGATATGTTGTCAGTCTTGTTCGGTTATGTGAATACAGATTTTACAGCATAAACCAGTCCATGAAAAGTTACCATGACTTCCTGCTGCAGGCCCTTTAAATCTGATAGACTCACAGGCAGATGTGGCCATTTCCTGATTCACTATTTGCCAATATATGTTAAATTTCTCTTCAGTTTGCTTTTTAAAGATCAGATTCCTGAAATGTAAACGTATTTAGCTTAGAGCATTAAATATTGATTCTGAATGTTTTTAATTAGATAATTAATATAACAAATCAAACACATTCATACATGAGAATCCTATTATTTAGCCTTTGTTTTCAGTCGTACAGCTGTATATTACAAAAACAGAATAAGGAGTTAAAAATTTTAAGGCCCAGAATTCATCTTGGTTTCTGGTGCCCTGTTGTTCAGACTGGGGAAATTATGGTATTTTTCCATCCAGCCTAATCTCCTCATTTTCCTTCCCATGAAAACCAAAGAGAAGGGGAAAGGCTGCACTGTTGGGTTCCCACATCTCATCCTAAAATAGGATGGAACAGGGATCATCCAGACTAGGAGCTAGGAGGTGCTCCTACACCCCAGCCACGCTCTACCACTAAAGACATAAGTATTAGTTTGCTTAGCAGAAGAACAAGAAGAATTAAGTTCCATGTCCTGTTCTAGGAGAGGAATTCACAATACTGAGCAAGGTGGTCAACCTCCATATACAGTGAATGAGAAGAGCTTTGTACCTCATGATGGAATGTCAGGTGTGCATGATAAAGGATGCAAAATGAGACAGTAGAAAAAAGTAAATTAACAGTAAACATTTTGGCATTCTTTTTATTTGCTGTTGAAGTCTTTCTTCAAACAGCAAAACTCTAAATAAGTGAAGTTGTGAACTCTTTTATAGTGAATTTTGAGTCTTTTGACAAGATGGCACAATTTATTTGCCCACATGTATGTCTACTGCCATTTAAGGCATTAAGGTATCCTGCCTGGCTTCTACCCTCCCCTCATAATGGAATAGATCTGCAATTTTTTTACTATATTTTTCAATCCCATATGAAGGTCACAGCTTATTTTCTAAAGCTTATTTTCTTAGTTACTCTTTTGTGGATCCTTTAGAAGTAATGTATAGATTTCCAGGACCTTTCAGACAGCTAAAGGGGAACATTCTGCTTTCAGGTAAACTTTGATGACATTTTCAGACATTTTGCCACAGTCGTTGTTTCTTTTAAAAACAAATTTTTAAAAAGTGTGGGTTTTTTTAAATAAAAATGAACTTGACTAGGGTTTTGATTACTTTTAGGATAGAGGATTTAAAAAAATCTCCAAATATAAGACAAAATAAAATTTAAAACTGCATCACTGAAATAATGTAAAGGGATAAAATTAATCTCCATTCTCAGTGACAGGGATTTTAACATAGGTAGATTTCTCCATTATACTTCTTCTTTACAAGATAAAATTACTGAAATCTACTTATGTAACCATAAATGTGATTTTTCTTAACCTCTTTTGGATACTGTAGAATCTATGTTTTTTGTCAGGCCTTCCAACTTCAGGAGTTATTGATGCTATGGCCACGTTAGCTGTAGTTGAACTATTGCACATATATTCTCCCAAACTAAGGATCATTTTCAAGTTATTATTTTCTAGGGAAGATAGTTTTAATGTGTTTAAAATTCTAAACTGCTACTAAGAGAAAAATGAAAAACGTTATGAAAAGTTACTTGGAAATCTCTTAGTCAGTTATAGCTAAAGTCTGCCTACTCCCTACAGTGCAGAATAAAAAAAAATTCTGCCTTCCTTTCTTGCCAGTATGGCCAAGTAGAAAGTTATCTGATTGTGATTTCAGCCAAAGAGAAAGATAAAGGCATTGCCTTCACCCTTTCTGTAGTAGAGTCATAGCAAAAAAACTGGTAGCTGTTATGAGAATTTATGTTCTTTCTTGTTCAGGGCAGCCAGTCAGGAATGTTGAAACACTTTCTGAAAGAGAAAGAGTGAACTCGGTTTTAGCTATGCGAAATTAAGGGTCGATGTGAATAATTTCACCTTACTCTGGGTGATGCCTGATGTCACAATCAACTCCCAGAAGGCCATATCTGAGCTGATTTTCAGTAATTTCAGTTAATTTTACTTAGTTATCAGTATGTAAAAGAATAAAAATATCTTGGCTTTTTCTCTTCCTATCCCTCTAATTGGCAGAATTTCATCCCAAGTCTTTAGATCTGTGACTTTCATTTCTTCCTGACTGTGCCAAGAATATTTTTTGGCATCTGGTATTTTAACATTAATATTGGCAGTGACCAGGCATTGGGTAGAATCAAAGTACTGGCACTGTATTTTGTAATTTTCACAGAAGCATTTGATTTGATTGACTCTAGAATGCTGATTAGAGGAGATAAGACTATGATGCTCTTGAGGATAAGTCACTTAACTCAGATTCATGACTGTTTAATAAGAAGAGCACACAGATTTGTTGTACAGGGCAAGGAATCTGGCTTGGCTGAAATGGACTGTGATGTCCGCCAAGCCTCAGTCTTCAGACCATGTTTATTGAATTTATTTGTCAATGATTTATTCTTGATTGTATTAAATCTATTTTACAACTATATAGATGATGCAATGTTACAACATAGTTCTAATTCATTGGCCATGGTAGGGAAGGAATCAGATAATTTATGGAGGAAACTTTAAAAACAAAGCATTTTTTAATGAACAAGAAAACTGCTAGCTATTAATTTCAAAACAAACCCCAAACACTTCTTCAGTCCTTATTCGAGCAAAAGAAAGAAAGCCCTCCACTGAAATACATACTTAAGTCATGACTTAAGGGTTGGATCCACACAGTCTAGTTACTCTTGAGCAATTCTGTGTTGAAATGCTGTTAATTAGAAGCAGGTATCATTTTAAAAGGTAAGAACTGTACTGACTATATTGTACTTAAGCAACAGACAAAGCAAGAAACAAAAAATCTGCAATGTGCTGTCAGATGAAAGGTTGTTTAAATTTAGAAGTAAGAAAAACAGGCTGTAATATCAATAAAAAGCTATGTAGATTTGTTATATATTAATGCTATGGATAGATAAAATCCAATTTGCCTTTAGGCAAATTTTCAGATTTGTAGCTTGACAGAATATAAGAACACATCACTGCAGCTTTTATGTGAATAAGTCAACTTACTTCCTCCTCAGTGAGTCTGGAACTATGCAAATGTATTTTATGTCTGGAGAGGCCCCTGGTTATATGAAAACAATGTTGTTGTTTCTTTTAGATTTTAATGTAATATTCTGAGCCTTGGAGGGAGAAATCATCATAGACTCATTTACCCTACAGTCAGTGTGACAATATGAGAGGGTACATTTAATGCCTTAGCAGTAAGCATTTTGAACAGGCATCCAAAGGTGATAAGAACTGAAATAATCTTTGGCAAAATTCAAATGCACCTTAATTGAATATTTAAAATAATTCACAAGGTATAATTGAGAGTAAATTATGTAATGATGTGGTAGGAATGATTTGATTTTATACTTCCTTCTGCTTAGAAGTACCACAGATGCTTGGATATTGGTAGGGCAAGTTTCTTGCTGTGAAAGTCATTTGAGATGCAATACAAAGCATTGTACATTAATGAGGTTTTATTATCTCCTGTTCTGATATTTTCATGAATGAAAATATAAAGGTATTTATATAACTCTTTAAAGCAGGTGGTAGTGTAGACCTTCATTTCATATTGGCATCTTCTGTTGTATTTTAATATAGATATTTTAAAAACCAAACATTTTTCATACGCAGTGTAGATCATATATGAGGGTATGAGATACAAGACATTCCTTCTTCAAGGCAGAAATATTGAGATGCCTCTCCTGTCTCTTGCTTTTATGCTTCAGTTTTTGGTTTGGGGGATTTTTATGGTTTTTGACCTGTGGAAAGATCCCACAGGTGATCTATGCCATGAAAACCTGTGCTTGGCTTCATATTTCAAAAAGTCAACAGAATACCCTAAATCTTGGACGCGTGCATTACTGACATCTAAGCCCTGTGTAAGTACTCCAAATGTTAGAATATGCTAATACTAAAAAGGAAGCAATATACGTTTATTTTGAAAAATATTGAAGTCCTGAGTGTTTGTCCCATTTATCAGTAAGTACACACAGTCATCTCATCAAACTGCAGCTTCAGTGAGAACAAACAAAAGAGTTTTAACTCCAAATGTCAGTGGCAGACTTTGATACCTGTCATCACATAATGTAATTATAAATGTTGAAAATATGTTTCCATGTACACACGAAACTAAGAAATGCATACTTTGTTCATAACTCCAAGTCTATTGCAGTCAAGGCTTAGCTCAAAGGGTCTCTCTCCCGGATGTTTATCAGGGTCACTCTGTTGTCTGTTCTGCTTTCTGTCCTGTGTCTTCACTTTACCTTTATCTGTATTGCATTCCTTCTCCTGCCGTGACTATGCTACCAAAATCCAGAAAATATGGATTCCTTTTGCTAGAATAGCTTATTCAACTCAAGGAGCTGCTATAATAGAAGAACTCTTCTGCCACTGTATGCTAAAGTAACTGAATCCTATCTAGGGAGCGTGTTGCCAGCATTGCTCTTTGCATGTACTCACACATAAGTAAACAAGTCCTTTGTGTCAAAAATGGAAAAAACAATGAGTCTAGGCTGGTTTCAAAGTCAGGAGTCATTGTCAGGAAATGAGTGAGTTCTTGAAGTGTTGATGCTGAAGAGTGAAGAAGGAAAATCCTGGTGGTGAGGAGGGTTCCTGTATTTAATTGCTTTAACATAGAATAGAGAGAAATAGAAGACTTAACTCATGGAGGTGACTATCCACGATGGACTCAGGGGCAGAGACAGAGGTGGCCTTCATTGCCTTATTCCTGACAGTTCAGTTGCCTTAGTCAAGCTCCAAATATGCAGACTGAACATGACAAGGGGCAGTTTGAACTGTGTTATTCCTTTTTAATTGCCAGCTGTATTGACAATTCCTTTGAGAGCTCAAAATTAGGGATTCTGGGAAATACAGGTTGGCAAAACTCTGTTCTTAAACAATTGCATTTTCTGATTTGCAGATCTTATCAAAGGCTTAATGACATTATAAAGTTTCTAGTTTGAAAACAGTAACATCAAATACAAGTGTTCAAATTTGTTTTGATAATATTACCTTCTGTGATATCCTGTCCTCCTGTAGCATAGTGAAAAAGGAATCAGCCATGTATTTGCTACTTTTTAAAACTTTCTTTTTATCTAAGGATCATATGGTTTCCTTTAATTTCTTTAAATACTTGTTGACGATCTTGTTATTTTTGCCAGTTACTTTGAATATCTTCTGAAAGGATCAGTCTTTGAGTAATAATGAGGATAAAGGTACAGAGTGTTTAACCATTCCATGATTTGGAAGGTAAACAGGAACAGAAAAAGTCCATCTTAAACTGCCCATGAATTACTTTTTTCTTTATGAATTCACATGTCAAAGCCCTCTCGCACATGCTGAATTTTTGTTTACTGTCAGTTAAATTTTTGCATGTGCAGGAGATCAGACTCTTGGAGCTGTGGGGTTTTGAGAGGATTTTCCCCAAAACGAGGGATGTTAAAAAACAAGCAGTGGTGAAAATGCCATGAGCAGGTCAGTTACAGATCTGTTTCAACACCTCTCAGGCAAACTAATTTTTCTGTTCAGTTTATACCTTAATTTATGTTTTGTGCAATGAATCACTGGGATAACCCTAACATTTGCATTCCATGACTTTTGAATGTTTAAAATAGAAACCTTCATGTTGAATTGACAAATGGTTTGTATTAATATAAAATTAGATTTAGGAAAATCATTTAATCTATAAATGACATCTGGTATTTACAGCTTTAGAATCTGATGAAGATAGATGCACTACCTTACATGTTCATAATATTTTGTAAATTTGCAAATGCGTATTTAAATTGATTGTATCCCTCTCCCATCCTTCAAATGTCACTGGCCCTCTAAGGACCTAGTCCAAAGCTCACTTTCATTAATGGAAAGACTTACAGGCTAAATGTATAGCCTAAAATTAAACAGAGACTAGGAACATTCCTGAGCTCTGGAATACTACTCTTTCTACTGTTAAAGTGTTAGTGTGTTCCTCAGCATGATTTTGGCCTGTGCCAGCTAGCCGTCAGCTGACTAATTCCTGGATGTAGTTCAGGAGTTAGTGTGAGCCAGAGAAAATCTCTAACAGACACTTTGAGTGCAGCCACCCTGTTCTGGAGGATGAAAGAGTTTAGTAGTATGGGTGTGGGATGTCCTGTGCCAGTTTGCCTTTGTGTCTCCTCCTGAGTAGCCACAATGAAATCTAAACCAGCATGTTTGGGGGGATCGGGATGTCATATATTCTCACAGCCTTGCTCTGTATAGGCTTCCTTGCACAGGGCTGTGTTCAGATAGAACTGGTCAGGAGCTTTTTTGGTGTTTCTTGTTTTGATCATAAAATAAAAAATTCTTCATGGGAATGCCCCTTCCAGCCCCGATAAGTGTAGAATTCCTAGTTAAGAAAGAACACAATTCCACTAACCCGTCCAAGAATACTAACCATCTGGAGTGGGGAGAGTAAGATCCTGGCTAAAAAGAATCAACAACCGGGGAACTGGCAGCCTCCAGCCCATAGGAGAGTTCCTCTGTGCGTTAGTGTGATGGTGTCTGGGATCTCAGTGTGAGGCTGAGGACAGGTGCCAGGATGCTGTTGTATTCAGAGAGAGAGAGTCAAGTGGAATCAGACCTTTTAAATTTGAAGTGGCTCTTTTGAGTACCCAGAAGACTGGAATCCAATCCCCTTGGCTTGCAAAAACCGTATATTTAAAGACAAATATTTTAAAAAAACCTCTGGACTAATTCCACTTCTTTGTATCATATTTCTTTCTCTGATTCAACTAACAACTTAAATGTTTTTGATTATGATTTATTCAGAAACTTGTCTTGAATTTTAAAGAACAACATTTTAAGCAACAAGAAAGGCAAGGTCATATGGATGCTCTCTCTGTGGATATGTGTGTGATTGTGTATAAATACTCCAGTAAAGGAAAATGCATATTCTGCAGTTACATTTATTAATTATTTCTAGTGTATCAGTATTTGTTTCTTCTCTTGATGTTAAATATGTCTAGATGGAGAAGCAAGGGAGGGTTCATGAGGTTCTTTACAATGGGTTAATGTAATTAACTTTCATGTCAGGAATTAATGTATGCAAGTTTAAGCACAATTTGGGCCTTTAATGTTGTTTTACATGAACGGAAATTGAAATTATTTATCATCTTTTCCTTCCTATGCATGTTATGCACAGGAACATACAAAGCCTTTGCAGTCTTAAGCCTATGTTGCTCCACAACAAACTGTACTTCTGTGACGTATTTTCTCAAAAAGGTAGAGACAAATATGTAGGCTGCAAGTTCTGAATGAACTACCCTTATGACCGAAAGCAGATACCCCCAAAGTACATGTTTGTGTACCTCTTTCACAGTGCGTACTCTCACACAGCAATGAGAATTTTCTTTGGCTGTATTCTGGCCAAAAAAATGTTGCATGTTTAATGGATCTTTGTCAGACTGAGAAATAGTCTCTGTGCATGAGAGTCAATAGAGTCCCTGAGACATCCTTGCTAGAACGGGAAAGGACATATCATTCCTTCAGTTGTGATCACAATTGCAGTGGCCAGCATGCTTGCACATGTATCTCTCAAGTGCCAAGTATAGTCTTCAGCGCTCCAAAAAGACAGTGTCTGGGAGAACAACTTCATTGCCAATCTGCAGAGCCAGAAAGAGCGTGCATTAGGGAAAGGAAGCATGTGTTTTATCTTGCCTATAATGCTGTTGCTCTGTGCAGTTCTCCAGTGCTTTTGTAAGGTTTATGGATAGTCTTGGCCTCTGAAATCATAATGTCTCCAGACACTGCTGCTTCTCAGCTCCTTTGCCAAGACAAAATAAGTCAGAATAATATTAATGTTAAGACTGGGAATATTCAGGGAACTTCTTCAGGTTGGTCAATCTTTTTTTCCAGTAGTTTAAACTCTTCTTCTTTTATCCTTATTGAGGAAACCCAGGGAAAACAAGTTTTCTAACTTGAGCAAAATCTAGGTTTTATCAGCCGTAGAAAAAGAACAAATTTTGCCTGTGCAAGTGAATAATCTCTGTAAGGCATATAAGAAATGCTATAGGCATTAAATTTTTCCTTTTTTTCATTTCAGTTCCAGTATTTGTGTCTTTGTTCAATGGTTCTATTCAATTTCTGGTTTTGCTTTTCATCTCGCTTTTCTCCACATTTTATTTAAAAATTTATTTTCTCTTTTTCTTATCTCAGCTTGCCCTGTTGGGATTCTGCAGCCAGTCCTGGCTCAGTTTAACTTTCACTCACAGAGCTTTGAAACTGGTTGAGAACAGACTAAAAGAATCATCTGTTGCTGGCTGAAATGTGACTGTTAATGTCATACTCATTAAATGGATATTGTGCACAGATGTATATACCTGGACACTGCATGATGATCTTTTGGGTTCACTTCCCTGCTACCTCTGACCCTGCTTATACAATGCCTGCTTCACAATGTCATCCGACATGAGCAAGAATGAAGTTCCTTGGGTAGCAGAATATCAGTTTCATGCAGCACAGATGAGAATGCAGTTGTCTCATTTAAATAATACCTCATAATGAGATACTCTCTGAGGAAGCAAGGGGAAAATAACGCCGTATCTGTAAGTTATTAGCCAGAGACCATTTTATGTATGATGTACAGAAACTGTAAGGAAATGCAATGTATTTGGAGTACTTTGGCCGTGGTTAACAGATTTTAAATTCTCTATACAATTCTGAAAAAAATGTCTATAGCTACACAGAGATACAAAATGTTTCCATATCACTACTGATAAAAGGAATCTTGAAAAGGAAAAGCAAGCAGTTGTCAAAGATCAGAAAAGACACCTGAAATCATCATTGTAAATATCACTAACAATCAATTAATGATATCTGAAATAAATGTGCATAAAGGAAAGCAATATAGAAATGAAATAAAATACAGCTAATACACCCAAAATTGTAAAATTGTTTTAAGAAGTGCCTTTCTCATTACAGCTGAATGTGATTTTCCAGATAGAGGCATTGTAATATGACCCTGTGTGCTGTTCTGTGTGTACAATAAAGCAAGCAAAATTAATCCCTTCCCCTGATGACCTCTAGAAATGAAAACCCATTATAGTAATAATATTTGTACTTAGGCCTTGATGTTTTTGTGCTGAATCTGAATGCCATGAAATGATTGTATACAGTGGCTGATGAGGACACATGTACAGATAATTACATAAATAATCCTCTTTATATAGGTGCAAGGTGACTTTTTAGATCTGGTATGGAAACTAGTTGAAGCCTAATAAAACTTGTAATCATTTTCTTTACTGCTAAGGCCTGAATCTTATTATGTTGAAAGGTCTATTAGGAATGTTTCCCTTTTTAACATGGAATGTATGTAACTGGATCTTGTGCACAATTTTCCTGTTTGTAAAACTTGAATTAAGCATTGAAATTTCTGCCTAAGTTACTGGTTTTGGTGTTTGCCAAAGTATATATGGTATCAAATACTATAATACGTCTTTGTTACCAGTCTGCAGTTCGGTTAGCAAACCCCACTTAAAGGGTAAAAGATCTTTTAAAAAACAACGTTATTTAGCTTGGAACGGGAATCAATACTCCATATGATATGGTAATGAAACACAGACTTTGTAACATATTGATGGACACTGAGAAAGTGTGTGTGGTGAGAGGAGTGGGTGTATTTGTGTGCATGTTGGAGGAACCACAATAGTATTAATAGCCTGTAAAGGAGGTTTCTGACATTTGGTAAACACATGAGTATGACACAGAGCACAATAGGAACTACAGTTCAGAAACAATGATCCGTACATTACTCTGGAATGCCATTAAATACATGTGATCTTTCTTCTGTCAGCATTTGTATTTTTACACAATGTAGTGTAAAGCATTAGCTTTGTGGAAAAGGAAGGCTAAAAAGACATCCACATATTGTTTTACTGTTTTGCTTTAAATATTTGTGTATCTTTCTGATGTAGGCCATATATCCAAGCTGGTTCGGTTTTGCGCAAACAGTCTGGCTTTCTATTTGTCTAAGTGGTAATAAATTCCCATTGATCAGGGCTTAGTGGAAATTAGAACACCCTCCATGTGCCTCGGCCAGGGAAGCTGCTCCCAGCAGACTCTCACTCGTGTTAAAAGCCCGCTGGAATGTTTCAGAATGGTTGGTGTTACTGCATTTACTTCACAATGTCAATACCAGAAGGCCTATTGATTTGGATCACTTTCT
Source organism: Ciconia boyciana (assembly GCF_034638445.1). NCBI lineage: Eukaryota > Metazoa > Chordata > Aves > Ciconiiformes > Ciconiidae > Ciconia > Ciconia boyciana. The sequence goes on along the minus strand of NC_132935.1, from coordinate 34,321,260 downwards.
TTAAATAAAAGAAATGATTTAGTATTTGAAAATAGTAAAAATGGCCACCTGGTGTAAAAATAACACTACCTCATCTCTCTTTCTTAGAGTGTCTATCAGCTTGGGAAAGCCTTGAATTATTGCACACTGTAATTATTTATTTTAAAAAAATGTATACCATGTGTTGTACTTTCAATATGTTGATTGTAAAGGCTTATATTTGTAGCCTTCTGCTAAAGAATAAAACTTGAATTTATTAATTGCATTTTATTTTAGATTAAGATTAGAGGGATTCCTTTTAAGCAGTGTGTATAGGTGTTTTGAAGAAGGTGACCTGAGAAAGATACAGATACATGCGAGACTTATCAGTCTTTCAGACCTGTACTTCTCACTGTTGGTCAAGCACCACTGGCAGAGGAGGTGTGGAGAGGTCTCTTTCTAACAGTAATTTCCATACAAGTGCCAGCAGACTGCTAAAAAGGGAGAGAGAGAGGAGCTATGAAAGCAAAAAGGACAGATATGAAATGGGAGTCAATATATGCTATGCTAGTATCTGTACACATGAAACACTTTATAATTAGTAAATACCTAAATCAGCTGCTTAAATCCATATTATAAGAACTAGAAGTCAAGATTAATCTGTATGAAATAAAGATTGCCAATAAAGAGTGTGTGGTTTGGTTTTGGGGGCTCTTGATTTTTTTTCTCAAGAGGTTAGGAAGGCTGAACTCAGCCACATATCAAAGCATGCCATGTGTCAGGGAGGATCTTTCTTCTCTACAGCAGTAGCTTATTATCTAAAAGTATTTGCAGTATTTTCACCCAGATAGTTTCCCACCCCTTCTTTTGGGTTCCATTTTCCTTTGCCTGATCCTTCGGGATCCTTCCTGATAGTTCCTCACCCCACCTAAAAGCTTTGCATACGTGACCTATGGTTAGTGGGTGATGAAGCCTATTGAAGCGATGCAGCTCCTTGGGTGGGCTGGGAAGATGTTACACTACTTACTTCTCCCTGGGCATTCTTCTTTGGCATCCTTCTGGAGCTCTACCACGCTGAAGATCTATTTTGAAATCCTAGTACTATTTTATAAAAATAATGCAGCTTTCTCTTCTAGCTTAAAATGTGTTTTTTTCAAGAACAACATCACTCATGCACAGCCTGTTAAATGAACACTTGTATTCAAATAACTTACTGATTATGCAAAACACCTCTGCCTGTTACGGTACACATTCAGTGCAGAAAATTGCTCTGTTAGTTGGACTGCTTTTCCCGTCACAATGAAACATACATCTGCTTACAGCTAAAAGTCCAAGGGCTTGATTTACTAAAAATTAGTGATCCATCAGATTGATGGGCAATCTGCACTCTTGGTGCCTTGAAATTTCTTGCATCAGTCACCAGATCATGATTTACTAATAGGGTTTCAGGGCTTGCAAAATAGCACAACTCTAACCACATATTAATATTTAATCTGGCATTTTAAGTGCACCTAACAAAAGATCCCAGAGCTGCTGACAGGACCCTAAATTGTGAATTTCTTAAAAAGGAATAGAGTATTTCCATAGTGGTTTCATGTGGAAATCTGAAATAAATAGAAATACATGAGTTAAGCCCTGCTCATGAACTTACAAGCTTCTGACTATGTTCTCTTGAAAAACTGTTTATAGTTTGGTTTTTCATAGTCTAGCTTCATTAACATATGACAAAGCTTCCTTTGGCAGTTTCACTGTCCATAGCTCATGATGGCAGAGAAATTTAGAAACTCATTTCTATATTGTGTGCAATTAAACAGTCTGATCTTTAAATACTTAATCCACTTGGCAACTCTAGAAAGGTGCTAAATGAGGGTAAAAATAACGTATAAATCACAAAGACCTCTTTATTACCATGAAATTTAGTAATTGAATCTGCACAGACTTAGTAAATTGGGCCCTCTGTGTTTTGTACAGCATTTTTAAGTAACCAAGACAGGCAAGAAACTGAATTACATATTGATAGTGTTTGTACCATTTCTTGGCTTAAACAAAGCAATAGAGTGAGTTAATAAGCAACTTCTCCTGCTGCTGTCAGATGAATATTCTAATTTTACAAAACATATACAGTGCATGTCTAGAAAAGGTTTTATCTGTTTCTTCCATTTTCATATGCCATAATTTATGAAAGATGTTCCCAACACCACCTGTAATAACAGAATGTTTATTAGTGTGCAAATGAGGGTTATAAATGATGTTGCTTATCTATGGAACAAAACACAAAAGACAACTTATTAGCAAAAGACAAATTGCTCAGCAAGTTTCAATGAGCTGCTATGTTTGTCATGAAAAAAAACTTGTATTTGCACAGATCAATGCTTTTATAATCCATTTAAAATAATATACTTGCCACTAGGTGGCTATTTCTGATCAGATCATTTTACCATTTTAATTACATTTTTAATATCCTGGCTGCATAAACAAAGATAAATTACAAGCCTTGCACAATCTGGCTGCTAGCTCAGGCACAATCTGTAATAATATCAGCTTTTGTTTGTGCCTCCTCTAATTAGATTCTGAAATCTAGGCTTTATCAATCAATAATTTTAATTTCAGAACTGCCTTTTGATCTTACATTTCATGTTTGTTTGCAGAAAATGATCAGTAGGACAAAGCTGATAATTTATGCAGAAACAATCTCTCGGCAGAGTTACAAGCGCATTCCTAGCCATCAACACAACCCGGCAGACTAAGCTTGACACAGGTCTAATTAGCATGCAGATATGTGTCGCCTCATTGGCAATTCAAATTGCTTTTTTATAATGTACCTCAAATTGTGCTACTCAAACATTGTATTTGATTTCCAAAGCCCCCTGGGCATCCCATAATGTCTCCCTTCATCCTAGGTATGAAGCATTTATTGAACAATCTGCTTCGACCCGGGCTATCTTTTCGAAAACACCCAAACATCGTAACCGTGGGACCAGCTTTTCCTCCTCATCAGACAGTAACTTGTTCTTCTGCAGAGCGCCGGATGCCACGTCCGTAGGTTTAGCGATGATATGTTACCTTGTGAGCTCCTGCTCCCACAGTGGCTGCTCTATAGAGGGCTTCGTTCCTGTGCCACTCATTTAAAAAGGGGGAGGATGTCTACAGAGCACACATTAATATGCGGCACATAACCACATCTCTGAATGCCAGCCTTCCATTCTTCATTAAACAAAATGGCTGGATTGCAGTGATTGTTTTCCCCTCCACACACGCGCGCGCGCACAGACACACACACCACGCACGCAGGCACATACCCACACACCCCCCACACGCACTCCGGCTTTCTCTCTTTTTCTCCCTCACGCACACGCACGCATTTCCCCCCATGCACACAAACACACACACACACACATGCACGCACACCATTCCCTGCCGTAGCGTGTCGTTGTCAGCGCGGTGAGTTACGTGCGAAAAGTTGTCTGCGGCATGCGTGACATGTGAGGAGATTCCTGCCAACGTCAGGGCCCTTTTTTGCCATGCAGCAACAAGTGGCAGAATCAATGGTGTACAGTTATTCAGCAATGTAATTCATTTCACTGGCTTTGGCTCCTAGCCAGATCCGCCATCTGTCTCTTGCTCTCCCTCTCTCTCTCTCGCCTGAATTTGTCCTACATTTCGTAATGTTACGTGCTTGCCATCCTTATTCTATGTCAGAGGTACAGCACGAGCCTCACCCCTGTTCCGGCGTGGAGTTCTCTGAGTTCAGTGGCACTTTGGATATTCCACTTCAGTGCCATGGGAAGAAAAGGGTAAGCAAAAAACAGAGGGATAGCTGCAAAGGGAACGGTGCTCTTCTATCCGAAAGCCAGAGCCTCCGCTTTTTATTTAAAGCATTGATATGGATCTGTCTCACATGGGAACTTTTCCTGCTTCGTTAGAGTATCTTCGTTTTCTTTATTGGATGCTGGCACTGTACGCCACTGCACAGCTCCGTGGAATGCCTGCTGTTGGATACTTGCAGATCCCTGCCACCAAGCAACCTCCTGCATTGGAAATCGGGTGACTACTCCAGGATCTTATGCGTGCTTGCTGTTTGAAGCTGCAGAAAAGTGAATAATCAATTAAGTATTGATTTCTTGTAAGATTTGGTAAATTTCAAAGGCAAGACAAAGAGGATGGCTTAAGGAAAGCACTGCAGGGACTTGGCGTAAATTAGACAACTAACAGCAGTGCAGAATAAAATAACACCTCAACTGAATATTTCCTTGGAAGAATTAGCACTAGCTATTGGAAGACGATGGTGGATTTAATCAAGACGGCAGGCACGCTTGAGTTTTAACCGTGAACCTGAAAGAGGAGCTAATTATAACCACCTTTTTATATGGAGCTAATTTGACTGAATGGATGCAAATGTGCTTTATTTATGGATGAAGAAGCAAGCCTTACAGCATTGACTTTGGGATCGTCGCATATGCTAAGCTTTACAGCTTCTCTAAAAGTCAAGCCTACAGTACATTTTTATTTACTGAGAAGGTATTTATATGTAAGCATAAGCTAGCCGTACAAAAGATTCATCAGAACAATGTACTGTGGCACTGAGGATCTAATTATAATTTTACAGCATTTCATGTTTTCTCTAATTTGGTGCTTTTCAACCCTTGCTTGTGATGGGCTATAAATGGGACAATAAATGTATGATTTAAACTATTGTGATTTTCATTGTGTAGTTTATTAATCGTACTGTAGTTTTCTTAACGTGTTTCTGAATTATTCAGCAGTAATTTATAATGAAAGAAGCAGAACTGGTAGGGTGGTTTTAAATTCATTTATAATCTTCTTAGAGATCTAAATGTATAGGTTCTACCAGCCGATGAGCTCTATAATTACGAAAGAATGTTGAAATTTTCAGATAAATGGGGCACTGACTTTACAATGGGCACAATATTGTATAATCAGTAAAAGGAGGATTGTTATGTTTTGACTCTGTGGAGACTGGTCTTGGTTAGTTAACTCCTTCTCTGCTGATAATGTTAAGCAAATGTACCTTATATGAGAAAAAAGGGGGAGAATGTAATGTATTAGTTTGATGTTTTGCTAGTCTGAAACCTTAGCATATTTTCTTTCCATTTATTTCCATTTCTGTTACTTTTCTTTTCCCTATTTGCTTCTCTGGTTTTTGTCGGGGTTTTTTTTTTCCTCCTGTCTTGCAATCTACATTCCCTGAGCAACCACAGGAACCAAGTTACATTAAGCTTCAACACAAAGACGATGTAAGAATAATGAATCCTCATTTGCATTGACATTTGTATTCAGATTTGCCAGGCTATAAACTTGGCAGATCAAGCGGAATATTAAGTAGAGGCTTCCATGGTAAATTGCGACTCTTGCAATTGCTGAGTCGTTTTTCCTATTTTTTGCGCGCGCGTGTATGTATGTGTGTGTGTGCATGTGTGTACGTATGTGTGTATGTACATAGCTGTAGTGGCAGGTAAAGTCTCATGACTCCTTGATTTCTGAGAAGGACATTGGCCTTCTTTCTCTTTCGGTATATGATGTCAGTTTATGCAAAATGAAGCAGGAATACACCAGCAGTAAGCATTTTAGCTGGAGATATAGCGTGGCATATGACTAAAGTATGAACTCCTTGTCTAGAGACCATGTGAAAGAATTCTTTAAGCAAATAGATAAACACTGTTGCAAAAGCAAACAGATCTTCTGTATCAGCTGGAGGTTTGATTTCACTGCAAGGAGAGTCCAAAGCACAAACTGTGAAATAGCACTAAACCTACCTGCTGCATAACATCATACACTGCTTTATTTGTGATGGGGGTAATGTATGCATGTATGTTTCCATTAAAAACTTGGGCCTTGGTATGCCTACCGTCAGGAGCTCTCCACTTTGGTTTGGTTGGACTGTCTCCAGCTTTACAGTAGTATGTATGAGAGCAAAGTTGGCCCTTCTCTTCCAGGGTTGGACATTGAACCTTTTCCTTTGCTGACATTTGCTGAAGAAGAGATGATCCTAGCTATACATTTCCCTAAGAATTCCTCCCTTCTCTCTCTGGATGACCCTTTTTCAGAACGAATAATTGCAAAAGTGGAAGATTTACCTTATCATTCTCCTTTTTACCTTTATGTTACTGAAAGTAATTTACACACGAACTTTGGAAACTTTAAGTTATCCATAACATGGTTTATATTATTTCAGAAGCAGTGAAAAAGTGCTCAGTCAACAAGTGCTAAAAATGCTCCAAGACTCACATTTGCTACTCATAGATTTTTAAGTAGTTGTCTCAGGACTCCAACAAAGTTCTCTGGAGAGAACCTGAAAGTGGCGCTGAATTATGAGATGCAGGAAATGATCAGGCATGCAGGAAATGCTTCCAGTGCCTTCTTCTTGTACATAGCCCCTCCCTACCACACACATAAACATAAACCTAGCAAAGAGAGTGCCAGTACAGTCCGTAGCGTGTGTTTTCATAATGTTCATAACAGGCTTCTATGTTAAAGAGGTACTATGATAGAGAAAAATCGTGGGATTTTTTCCAGTCTTTCCTAAACAAGTTGAGGGACTGAATTTAAAAACTTAATCTATGGCTGGTCGTTTAGCTTAATCCATTGAAAAGCAAGCACAATGCAATGGCTAAACCTGTTGTAAACAATATTATGCTGTATAATTATTGGCTATAATTTCAGCTGGGAAAGTTGTATCAGCTTTGTTTTCTGCAAAAATACGTGAATATTGTTTGGATTTACTTTCATTTTGGTTTTATGCAGTAATAGGATAATTGATCATGCAGGGAATGGTCAGTTGTAATGTAGTGTTCACTAAGGGTGGAAGATGCTGTGCTGCTCATGTAGAATGGTAACCTATGGCAGGCAAAGGCAGCCATGCATGGTTGGTTGGTTGCTATTTTTGAGAAGCTTTAGAACTTAATTCTTTTAATATGGGAGAAAACATGGAATATGATGTCTCCTTCCTTTGAAAGAGTATTCTGGGCTACATTTCCAAAATGATGTTTAATGTAGAAGGGAAAGGTAGAACTTTCAAGATATGTTTTCATATTCTTCTTCCTTATGCACAACACCTTGATGAATTAATATTAAACTTTGTTGTTTGGGTTAGTATATGTACCTGCCATGAATTGTGGTCCTTTTCTGAGAAAGGAATAACGAAACAATATCTCATTGGCTTTCTGAAAAAAAAATCCAGTGGAAAAGAAGCCTTGAGATTGAAGTTACAAATCCATAGAGAATAACAGATTAATAAACTGTAATGTTTTTGCTGGACATGCATTTACAACGGTCATTCACTAAAGTGAATCCTTTGAAAAATTAATTCCTGTTGGGGTTTTTTTTCCCCTATACAAAATTCCCCACCTTCTTGCTGCCTATGACTATAGAACCCAAAGAAAGGAGAGATGAATGAAAAGTGCTTTAAGCTCCAAATGCATTCATCATATTCACTGACAAAAAGATAAAAACACCTGGCATAAAGGAAGGTGTGAAGGTAATATTTCCTGGGAGAAACTCCAATCTGTTCCCTGGCCTTTTATGTGTACTGGGTTGTTGAGTAAAATACTGGAGTGCTATTCATAACAAAAATGTACTGTGTGATGGGTATTCACCATCACTGGACAGTGTAGCACAGTCAGGCCAGGCACAGCATACAGATACTTTAGAAGGAAAGCGCAAGGCCTGTTACAACATTTCAGCTAGCTCATTGTATTGCTAAAAAATTTAAGATTCCAACAACACAGAGCTCACTATATATAGTAAGGGTCAGATCTGCTGGCCCATACAACTTAAAGGGAAGCTATCATTTTCTATAATTATTCTTCTGATTGAAGATCCTTTTGTGTAACCTACTCTTGTGATGAGTATCACTCAAGGGTTGTGTTTCTTAGTGGAAGCTTGTTAGTCTGTTTCTGTCACTGGTGTGGACTTCATCTTGGGACTGAATTGTAAGCTTTCTGCATCTGCAGGAATGTAGTTTCCTAAATAGTTTTTTTCTGATTAGTTTGTGCATGTAACAGCAGTTCGAACTTAGACAATTTAACTGTTTCTGTTATACAGACTGTAAACCATTTCCTCTTCATGTTTTTTGTTTCCTAGACACAAAGGAGACAGAAATGATTTTTAAAAGAAGCAAATAGGTAGATATGCAAACCAGGGAGGAGAAGAGATAACAGACTGAGACTGGGAAGTGGCTTTTGCACTGGCTTTTTATAAATGATAAGACTTAAATCTTTCTTTCCAAGGTGAAACTTACGTGTTCTCCTGCTTTATGCTTCCTTCAGTGGCATGTCTTTTGAGACACTGTATCTGTAATCTCCAATTGTGCACGCTGCAGTAATTTACAACTAATAATTGAAGGTTTTGTGCAAGATTTTCTGGTTTTGCTAAAGACTTTGCTGGGAAAATGTAATCCACTGAAATGTGTTGTTTGCCCTACTTTGGCAGTCCAAGAAAAAGTTCATCTTTTCCTTACTAAAATAAATATGCTTTCAATACCAAGAGCCTTCACATGGCAAAGCTTTTAATTTAATTGCCAAGATTGAGTTAGCTATTTTCAGTTTCAAGCAGTCCTTCGATTACTAAAGACAAAATTGTAATGACTATAAATATTGTTAGATAATGAATAAACTGGATATACACAAAATTCCCTCAGACCTGAGTTCTCTTTCTGTGGTTTGTTACTTATTGCATCTTGTATCAAATTACGCTGCAATCCTGTAATTTGTGTTTGTATAGCATCTGGCATAATAAGGCTCCAGTTCTGATCAGTATCATAACATAAATAATAAGAGAAATGCATTGTTTTAGACAATAGGCAAGCTTTCCAGGGTGGTTGTTTATTTGCATAATCAACACTGTCTCATTTAGTTTAGTGGTTACTGCTTTTGGCAAAATTCTGTGGTCATTAATTGTGCTTTGAATTTCATTGGGAATTTTGCTTAATGAGAACAGATTTTGATGCAAGGTCAGCTCTCTGAAAACCATACCAACCCACGCTTCATTATTGTCACAGTGAGTCATATAGTGAGCAACCTAGAAATCACTTTATTCTGCACTGAACTTGGCCAGCTCTAGGGCTGAACTCAACACTTGGGTAACAAAACTCAGCAACCGAGCACAGGGGAAGATTGAGGAAAGGAGAATCTAATTTCTGAATTTTAGGTTATTACAGTACAGAGGTGAGAGGCGGGGGAAAGTTTCTGTGAAATGGAGGAGGGAATACTGGATGCTGATAAAACATGTACAAGGAGGTGGGAAATTAAACAATATTTTTACTGTTAACCTGATGTCCGTAGTTAAAAGAAAGAACAAGAAGCAGAACACAAATTCCAGTCATTGCAACTTGCAATGTATAACTACCAGTTTCTCCTGGATCCATAATTTATGTTGGAACCTGCAATGAATCATGCCACACAGAAGTGGTCCTAGGCTGCAGAACATAAATCTAATGACACATCAGCTATTACTAATTTAGGGCTGCCTGCTTCTGCTCTCAGTAATGTAAGTGGGAGTTTTTCTGTGGACTACGTTGGGAGCTGTATTTGGTCTTATTCACAATACACTGAAGTTACTTGTGCTATACTGTGCCACAGTCATAAACAGTGAATAGGAGGTGGCATTTTAAATATCTGAAATATTCTGAGACATGTGTAAGGGGCCATATTCAGTTTAAAGTTTGCTCATCCTGCTCTAAGAATTTTCCTATTAATAGTTACATAGTAGTTTATCACTATAGTTTAGAGAAGTATTTGATTTTTCCTTTCAGCAAAATTAAAGTTTTTTCATAATTAATTCTCTGTATAACAAATAAAATTTCCTCAGAAGCACTCTTCACTTTTTAAACCATTGTAGTCCTCCTTATACAATATAAATAAAATGCTGCAAAAGAGAGGTTAAAAAGGGTCCAGCTATGAAATTTGTTTTCTTCGTCTTACATTTCTCAAATTCAAGTTAACTTTGACAAGTGCATTTGTGTCCCAGCCAGCCAGTAAACTTGCCCTTGAAAATCCTTGCAGCCAGAATGACCCTGGTGAATCTTGGATCCACAGTAAAAACATGGGGATGAGCTGGTATCCCACTGACATCTTTCAGAATCTTCTTGACAATTAGCAAGCCCTGTATACCAAAAAATAGAGAGATAGACTATGGTGAAGCTGTTGGTCAGAAATTTAAATCTGGGGGGAAAATGGGAAAAGTGAAGAAGGGCTGCCCTATGTATATGTGGTTGCGTCACAGGAGATGTACCAGGCAATGTTAGCAGAAAGGAACTTCTCCTATAGATCCACTTAGCCACAATAGGTAGAAGGAGACAGCACTCTTCTAAGAAAGTATTAGCAAAAGACAAGAATATATGGAGCTTTACAGTACAGGGAAAAATTATTTACACTGTTTAAGCAGTGGAGCTATTTTAGAAAAAAAGGCCAAAGTGCATTCTAGAATCAACAATTCAGTTTTATACTCTCTGTTTTCACGGCTTCTTAAAATTTTCTAACAACTACTTTGTTTTACACTTTGAGGAATATTGTATATGATCTTTAAATCCTACCATCAAAATTGTTTTCCATTTCTTATACATACTACTTCAAGAGCGCTTCTTCTCATACATAATGACTAGTAATATCTGGATGACCTGCTGAAAGTGTTGCAGAGTTTCTCAGCAGGATCAAAGTTAAAAACAGAAACAGGTTGTAATCTTCTTGATTATTTACAGGGAGATCATGAGCTGAGGGAGAAGGTTATCCTGTTCTCAATAAAAATGGAGGATTGTGGAAAAAAAAACAGCCTAGCATCCTGTGGGAGTTTTTAACAAGTCATCCACTAGCTTTGTTTCAGTTATGGATTCCAATCTTTTGTTCAGTTATTTTTTTCCAAATTAATCTGAGTTCTGGTTTTACTTATTACTTGCATTTTCTCTCCAATTTATGCTTTAATCCAATTCTACACCAGGACACTTCCAGATGTTTACTCTTGTGAAGTGTTGAGCATCTTAAGCATATGCAGATCCTCAGATCTCAGCACCACATAGGTTTTGCTCAGAATACCTTGTTATTTCTTGAAGACTCAGCATGTTCTGTGTCATTAAAAATGGAGTACAAAGATGGTGATTCCTAAGTTTTGCCTTCATTGGCATTTTGCATTAAATAAAAAATAAACTGGTGTTTCTAAGCAAAATCCTAGATTTTGAGGCTGGCCAGATATTTGGGATTTTTTTTTCAGATTGGGAGTGCCCATTTCAAAGGCACATGAGTGACAGCACTTTCTAAAATCAGGTCTCTGTCCCAGCTGTGAAAAAAGGCAGTCTCCAATCTTTAACTTACCTTTTGAAAATATTAACTTCAGTCAATGGTGCATTTTAGATGGCATGTCTTATTTCTTTAAAAAACAAACCATCATTCATGCTGAATTTATCTAATCAAAAAACCAAAAAAAAAACCAAACTGGTTTTAATGTTCATTTTACAGTAACTATGTATTCATGCACAATTGCAGAGAAGATTTGTGTTACCCAGGCTGTTAATATGGTAGGAAATGCAATGCAGAGAAACGTAGTAGAGAGTTCTTGTTTCTGCCCCTGAAAGGGCAATACTGGACAGAGTTGGCTTGAGCAGTGTTATAGCCACAAAAAGGGAGGAGTTTCTTCCATTCAAAAATGAAAAAATTATCATCAAATCATTTAGAAAAGAAACCACAGGTATGAATCCTGAAAGCTTATGTGAGTCAGAAAGGTCAAAACCCAATTTCTGACTTGTTGAAGACACCCTCCTGATTCTTTGAAGTGTGATTTTTTTTTTTTTCTAGTGGTATTCTTGGTTAGCCAGGCAGCTTGTTAGACAGTCAGACTGCTGCATTTGACTTTTCTAAAGACTGTGTTGGCTTCCTATTTGCACCTATTTAGTTTAAGGCTTGATCTGTGAAGGTCTATTTGGTTTGTATTTGTTAATATCTCTATACTCTTGTCATTGCATTTGTCATACAGAGCCAGACTGTTTACTGTGATGGTCTCTCAGCTCTATGATTTGTAACATCCACACATGCCTAACTCCGTAGATCTTCAAAACATGGTGGAAAACCCTATATAAAAATCAGGTTTTTTCATGTGTTGAGTTTCAGAAAAAAATACACAATAACATTTTACAGTGGGGATCTGCTTTTGAATGTATGACTGTGTACTGTGACATAGCCTTAATAATACACTCGGTAAAACTGATGATAATTGCTAAGTCAAACAAATATTTCTAAATAATGCATTTAGTCGAAGATCAGAAAGCATTAATTTTTATATTCTATCTCAAAGAATTTGTCTCCCAAAATATGTAGCATATTTTACATTGTAACTAAAGCAAATGGAGAGAGAAAATCAAGTATAGGCAGGGGAAAAAAGATTTGATACCCTGCCACTTGATAGCAGTCACATTTCCCATTATTGTCAAATGTGATAGATTTTTGCTCATAAAAATTACTTTGTGGGGGAGGGGAAAAGAAAAAGGGGGTTACTGATTCAATTACAGTCTTGATACTTCAGCAAAATGCCTTACCAAAAAATGGAGAAAATTTAAAAATAAAAAAGACCATAGAGGTAAAATCTCCTGGGAATTTTTTCCTATACGTTAGTGATTTTAGCAACATCTGTCTATTACCTCTGTAGGAATCTGGTAGCATCTCACAGTAATCAGGGTTGGAGGAATATTCAGTGCTGGACAAGAGTCAATCCTGAACAACAGCATGCATTTTCCCATTAGAAACAACCCTCTTTTTATCTGGACCTGACTGAATCATAGAATTATTTTCCCTACTTGAATATCCTTTTCTGAGATCCACTTTTATCTTGAAGCAGAAATATGCCATTCGTGAAGGGGTGAAAATATCTGACTACAGCTCCTAGATTCAATTTTCTTTATATGAAACATTCAGACATCTGTCGTTATTTATAATTCTTATTTCACTAAAAGTACCCCTTAAAGATAAAGCCTTTCATATTCTTATTCTAGACATACTAGGAACAAGTTTAGTATGAGTTAGTGTGTTGTTGCTTTCTTAGAAATGGATGTACCACATGTTGCACAGAAGTTGCTGTGGTATTGATTGCAAATGACCTATGGAAATTTAGAGGCAAAAAATACACACAATCCACTTTCCCTAAGGAAAAAAAAAAAAAAGAAAACCCAAACTACTGGATTTCAGCTGAAGGTTTGCAAATCATTGTGTGAAATACTAACCTTTCATCACTTTCAACAGATCCTATTATGTGACAGTATGAATCTTCTAATCAAGCTGCTTAAAACCCTCAGGCCATGGCTTGACAATATAGTAAATCTTGCTTCAGAGCTCTTGCTATAGGACTGGAAACGCCACAGCCACGTGATGCAAAGCACTCATCTTGTATAAGATCACTCTTACGTTTGTACCACCGAGTTTTTGCTGGATCAGGTATCATTTTTCCTCCTACAGCTGACATAAAACCCCTATAAGAGCAGAAAGCTGATATAAATGCTATATTGCTTGTTCTGCCCAGTTCAGCAGTAATGCAATGGCATATCCACGTTTGAACAAAATCAAATTAGTACCTGATAGTGCAAAAATCTAGTATAAGTGGTGGTGAAATTGCAGCCTCAGAAAAAATCATTTCCTCTGCGAGGGCATTGCTGATTTCCAAACTATCTGAAATTTCTAGGAGCGTTGCAAAGTCACATACTGAAGACTCATCATAAAATTAAAGACTTTGTTCTATATGTAGACATAGGCACCTAGTGGAGCTTACTAAAAGTTTGAGTCTACAAGTTCTACCACATAATACTCACTACTAGTAATATGACTAAGAGTATGCAGCATGAGATCCTAAAAATCTTGTCCTGTGCTATATTGTATGTAAAAGTGTGGGCGGTTTTTTTTTTTAATATTTTTTCAGTTGCTCCTAAATCTTGACCAGAAAGTTGGAAGGGGTGACATCCCCCTACGGTACATTCTCACTGGTTTTCACTGCCAAAGTATTCATGATAATCGTCAAAATTTATACCAACAATTGTCCCTGACTGTGCTTAATAGTAAAACAATGGAAAGAAAATTTTCAAGAACAAATTGTTCATTTGTATGCAATCTACTTGTGCTGAATTTGTTGAAAACCTCTTGCTTTTGCCTTACGCCCACACCAGTGCTGTTCCAAAATATTCGTTTCAGCATACTTAATTCTTATTGTTCCTGGCACAGCTTGCAGAAGAAAGGGATTCTGAGCAGATTTCAAAGCTACTTGTGTACAATGTAACAGTTGTTTAAAGCCTAACCGAACTGTGTCAGTTAGCATCCAGTATAATAATAACGTGCTTGAAACTGCTATGTTTTAAATACAATTGTACTCTCTTTTGTAGAATAAAGGATTAACAGATGACCTAATGGTTACTAGTAGTCCAAATAATAAGGCTACTTCTTATTTAGTTGCATTTCTTTAGTGCAAATACATTATGACACCCAATAATGTTACACTTGGAATTCAGAAGGATCCGCTTTCAAAGTTTAAAGCAACTGTTGGCATAAATGACTGTTAAAAGACTTTTGAAGTGGAAAGTATTAATCAAAACTGGAAGATATTTAAAGGCAAATTAAACGCATGTTCATAAAGTTAAAATTTTGCAAGCAAGTTAGGTAAAAGGATGTTAAAAGGAGAAGCTGAGGAAGCAATAAAACATGATTGAAATATATAGATAAAATAAGTATGTTGAAACAGTTTTGTGAGATTCTCAGAAGAAAGTTGAGTTATGCCTACTTTTGCTTTTGGTGATGATGATGGTAGGAAGAGAAGGAGTGCAAGTGATTAAGGCATTATTGTAATACTTTAAGTAACTTGGATCATTTCCTGACACCTTAAGGACGCCTTAGGAAAAAAAGTATCTGTAAATACCTGTTTTCCGGCCACAATCAGTGACATCATAGTTCTTAATAACAGAGGCTTGAAAGAGCTGTAATTTTTCAAAACCTCTTCTCTAGGCAATGGAGGGTTTATTTAATTGTAAAAGGGAACTGAAAGGTCTGCATTTTGGATTTATTTTCTTTTTTTTTTCATTAGTTTTATGTTTGGGATTTCAGTGCAGCTGGGTATCACCAAATGTGACACTACTTCTACCCTCAAGTCTTATCTTACCAGTGCTTGAACGTCCTTGACCTTACGCGAGTGAGCTGGAAGTCCATCTGTCTGACTGTTTCAGAGACTCCCAGGCAGCAGCTATGGCAATATTCTTCCTGGCTATTATGAATGTGCATCGGATAAGAGCTTTCTTCTGCCTGATGCATGTAAGGGGATGAGGAATCCCAGCCTTTCCATTTTGGAGAGTGCAGGCTGCCTACCAGTCTGACTCTTCTCTCCATCACCCACAGAAGAGCTGGAAATAACGTGGCTGAAATCACCCTGTATCTGAAGCTGCCAAGCCTTTGTCTACTGACTGTTTCTGCTGAAAAGCCAAAACAGAGGCTGGTATTATTCAACTTTTCTGTGATCACTTGACATGCAGTTCCTGACTTCAGAGGTAAGTGTCATGCCATCTTACAGTAATGGCTATCAGATAATTCTGCATGAGTACAGTTTAAACTATAAACTGGAAGTAGTTTAATACACCTAATAAACAGATGTGACCGTTGTCCATATCCTGGCTTTCTGTAACTGATGCTATCTATAACTCTTTGCATTTTTATGCACCAGCATAATAAAATTTTAGTCAAATTTTGCTTCAGTTTGACTGCTTAAAGAAAGTGTGTCTGTGTGTCTGCCTGTCTGTCTCTGTGTATACATATATCAAAATAGACTTTCAAGGTGGTAATGTGAAATATACAAGTAAAGAGTTCAGAGATTGGCTGTAGACCCAATTATATGTCTCATATTGAAAGAGAATTACTTGGCTGAATTTGTCTCAAAGAGATTTTGGCAGCTTTTCGTTTGTATTTTCTGCCAGAAACAGACATCAAAATAAGAGCAAAGATTTTTTTTCCCCCTAAACTGCCAAATTAAAACATTTGCTGTCAGTTCCTTCCAGTTCACTGCTTTCATAGAATCATAAAGTAACCAACCATGTGAACAAGAAAAAAAGTCTGATAAATACTTGTATTGGGCTCTTTTCAATCAGAACTTCATAGAGATGTTGTGTTGGAAGGGACCCTAAGAGGTCATCTAATCTATCCCCCTGCTCTGTAAGGGATGTAATACACGGAGTGTTACTGACAGACGTTTGTCTAATGTTCTTAAAAAATAGCCATTGCAGGGGTTCCTCAACCTCACTGAGCAACCTGTTCCAATACTGGTCTTTTAATAAGAAAGTTTTCCATAATATTTGAATTAAATATTTTTCTGATGCAAATACACAGATTACTTCTTTCCTTACCACCAGGGAATATGAAGAACAATTGATCACTCTTACAAGAATCATTTATTTATTTGCTTACTTTTATCATTACGGTTCTATCTCGGCTGTTTGATTCTGTTGATTGCCTCAGTGGCTATATATATAACATTGGTCTCACTGGTATAGAGTTTGACCCTGTCATCTTTAATAAATATGGATCTTTGCCAGTGAATCTGATATCACATTGTATGCATGTATATACAAATATATTGAGAGAGAGAGAGACTAAAGCTTCTAAGTGAGCAATCTGTAATAGGTGTAAATATTCAGGTAATATATTTCACAATTTCAGAAATTATGAAGCATAGATAATATATATAGTTGATATGTTAGACTTTCCACTTGCTGTATATATATATGATACTATAGTGTGTGCAGAAATGGTACAAAATTATGAATAAATGAAGAATACAAAAATTCATTTGGTATCCAAAAAGATCTCCTGTGGCTTTGGGATAGTCACATTCTGCCTAGTCACCAGGATATAAAAGTGTGTGTCAGCTTCAGGCTAATTATTTCATAGTCAAACATTGTCTTTATGTGCAAGGCACAAAAAAATACAAAGAGACACACAAAAAAGAATCACAAACCACTCGTGCTTCTGAGCTTCTAAAACAGAAACAGAGAAACAGAGAAATAGCATTAAAAATACGTGCTTCAGTTTAGTTCAGATTTTTTAACCAATGAACTTTGAGCAGGTTCACTTTTTTTTTTCTGAACAGTTCACCCAACCATCATCAAAATGAGTTGTAATGAAAAGAACGGCAATATCAAAAAAAAAAAAAAAAAAGCTTTGAAAGACCTTAAAGTTCTGAAACTTTTGATCCATGTTGTCCACAGGCCTTCTTAAAGAGATTTCCAAAAGGGGAAATATATCCTTCTAGTTCCAAATACAAATCTGGAAAAAAGGTCAGAAGGGGAGCAAGCACCCTCATAAAAACTGGAACATTTGGGTCATTTTCCCACAATACGATATATTTTTCAAAGTCTACTACTCATTTTCTGGCTTCTAGTTTTTATATTCTTTGGTATTTCATAGCAACTTATCTTTCATGTCACATGCTAAAAATAGGATTCCATGTCTTAACAAATGAAAAAGTTGTAAGATTTTATCGTTGGTACTGTTCCATACTCATCGTTTGTATAGGATTAACACGCTCAGAAGCAGAGAGATACTGAGCTACAGCTTCATCCTCCATAAAAGAGAGCACATTTTTATTCAGGAAAGAAGTACTATCAAAGTACTTTCTAGTTCTTTGCATGCACTTGTTTAAAGAAACTTTTTCTCTCTTTCCCTTTCCCTATATGCCTCTGCTCACCAACCTAAGAGAAAGTATCACTTTGATTAACTTTTGTCTGTAATGTTGTAAGACCTATATTCTCTAAAATATATGTTTGGACTCAGATTTGTAAAATTTTTGTAGAACACTGTCTAATGATCCAATCAGTACAGTATAATAATATTGTCACAAGCAATTATTTATTTTTCTTTTTTATGTTTAATGCTGTCGCCTGAATTCACAAATGCAGTTCTACTTGATATGTATCTGTAGAGAATGAAAAGAATTTTGATAGTTAAAAATGACTGCCTTGTTAAAAACCTTACTCACTCCTCATTTGCTCTTCTCCTTTGAAACCATTTTAAAATGTGACAAAGATGAAAAAGGATCTCAGAGAAGGGCAAGCCATAGGCAGCATTTGAATACCTGGGGATCTGCCATATTCCTATACCAACACATTGGCTTAATGAAAAATTGAATAAATTACTATTTATTGATTTTTTTCACTATTTATAAATTGATGGGAGAGTCTGTAATGAGATCATGCCATTATAATAGGATCATAAATGAAACCTGTCCATGAGTTGTTATTAAGAATGCATCCACATTTTCATGTTAGTTCACTTTCTTTCTGGACTGTAACTACTAAAAATGTCTTTACCGTGAAAATGCCTGAGCTGTATTTTGTGCCTATTTCAATAGGTACATCCATGTTTCCTGCTGCTTGTACTTTCCCTGATGCGAGGTGATTAATAAAGGAATAACAGAAAAGTAGAAATTCCCTGTGTTGTAGAAGGCAGATTGCAAAGAACAATAGCTGAGATGTTGATCTAAGCGTAGTGTGTTAATTGGTAGTGACAAAGGACCATATTAAAACATCTTTCTTTAGACATATTGTTTTAAAAGAAAGCATTTTGCCCTGGAGGGAGCTCTGTGTTGAGTACATTATGGTCTGGATGACTGAATCACAGTCCATGCCTGAGCCCTGGTGCTGCCCATTCAAAACCTGGCTACGCTGTAGACAGGAGACCAGTGCCTACCTTCCAGATCAGGCTTCTTCTGAGCATGGAGTACTCAGAACTGAGGGTAATGGTGAAGGTCTCAGGGCTGAGATGCCACTTAAACCTGTGCAGTTTGGGTCACATCCTGACAGCCTGTCACATGAACTGATGGGCAAAGATAAGCTTAACTGGAAGAAGCCTAGCTACAACCAGTTGTTGGAAGAGAAAAAAATTAGGTTGACTGAATATGCTTCCTAAAGAAAAGAAGTGTAAAGCTGGTGGCACGTTTTAGAGGTTGTTTGACTGGCATGACTGAAACATGAGAAAAATTATTTTGGAAACTGTACTTCTTGCAAACTAGAAGGGAGCATGTC
Source organism: Ciconia boyciana (assembly GCF_034638445.1). Taxonomy (NCBI): domain Eukaryota; kingdom Metazoa; phylum Chordata; class Aves; order Ciconiiformes; family Ciconiidae; genus Ciconia; species Ciconia boyciana. The sequence continues at coordinate 34,302,260 of NC_132935.1, read as the reverse complement.
CATTTCAATGTATTGGCTGGAAGCCTTTTTAAAGGATCTGAAGCGGGTATGCGTACACACTTACAATGTCTATTTCTGACTACCAGAGAGCTTCCATGTTAATTTTATCAAGCTTTGTACATGATTACTAAGATTGAACAAATCCTAATGCATAATCTTAAATACAACTAGGCAAAATGTGGCTATGACTTGCTAGGTTTTACTCATATTTTAAACAACAAGAGTTTAAATGAGCTCAAAAAAACCCCCCAAAACATCCATCTCATATTGTAAAACTAAGATCCAGAATTTAAGGGACCTAAAATGTTTTGGTTTGGTGCTATCTATAGTATTCTGAAATATTTATAGTACCTAGACACAAAAGAGGGTGTATTTAGAATTACACATCAGTCTTCACTCAGAAGCGCTTTATTTTGTCTAAGTCACACCCCGAACATAATTGTAACATAGCATTTGAAGTTAATTATACCATATCTAGGAAACACCCTGGATTTTATTGCAAGGCTGAATATACCAAAGGTTTGGGTGCTTCTGCTGCCAGTAGCTAGTATCACAGTAGGAAAGTCCAGCTTCCGGCAAAACAGGATAAAACAAGAATTTTTATAGACATAGTGAAAATATACATATATTCATGAGTCAGTGGAATGAGTCACAAAAACCATGTTTTCACTTCAGAGGAAGCAACTTTAACCCATATTACTGAGTCTTAGATGGGTCAGTCATATTTTTTTATTGTAACTAGTTTTATGACAACCTCTTCCTACTTCTCTATTACCTACTCTGTGAATGAAGATCACGGCATTCTCAGGGTTCCTTTTGATCTGGAAAACTCACATCTGAGACAGAAAAGTGCTTAGGGGACCACTTTCAGCTCAAAGAAAAATAATTCCCTTCAGGAGGAGAAACAAAATAGTATAAAACAGAAAAAGAGCTGTTACAGAACAAGCATAACACTAGAAGGTATAGGTTTGTTAATTAGAAAATTATGTCTGATACCTACCTTTTCTAACTGTTGCTTAAGATATTCACTAGTGTGACACTTTTCAATGAAATGGGGAATTAGGTGGCTAAAACTCTAATATGCTCTGAAAATTTAGGATTGGTATTTATGTTGCCCTGAAAACTCTGGTGCACTCCTAAGCCTTAGTGTGACCCTCTAAAAAAAAGCACTGTAAGGATCTGATTCTTGTCTTACTGTATGTGCTCTCACTCATACCTTCTGCAGTGTACTAGGCTGATAGAAAAGTAACTGGATCCATAAATATCATCAGCAATTATAAGTATCACAAGAGCAGAAATATGTTCCTTAAGTAAATTTGCATCTTACATAAAATAACCTGACTCAATTAAAAAAAAAAAAAGGAAATGCAGATACCATGATTAAATTCTTTACACTTACTAGTCTTGGGTTGATTTCCCTCATCTTTTTGCATGTACATACACTGTGTACAACAATCCTTGCTGGAATTTGCTTAGCATAGTTTTGGTGAATACCAACAACAGGAATTTTATTACTTTGGTGCATAAGTAATCGTTGCAGTGAAAATTCCTGATTTTTCAAAAATAAATGGTGCATAAAAGCACATAAAAGCTCAGTTAATATGTCTGAACTTGTTCAAGAACATGGCCCAGCTCAACCAATGGAACTAGTTTTTTATTCAGCAGAGACCTCTTAAATTCATTGCCTCACTGCACAGTAAATCTGTTCTTTTAGCAGGTTTTTCTTTTAGCAGGTAGTCAATTAAGGGGGGGCCAGGTGTCCTCATGATATATATCTTTGCAATGAAGTGTATGTTCTTACAACATTTCAGTTATCTTTAAATTTCATCATATATTATTTAAAGAGTTGTATCTTAACTAAGTTTATGATTTCCTAGGGTAACACGATTATATTTTTAAGCATATAGATGGTGAGGGGAGCATACCTGTTAGTAAGTCTCTTTCTTTTCACACTCTCAATTCTATATATTTTAACCAGGGAAGAAATATACCCTCTTCTGTTTGTAATGCTCACCCTCTACTCTTCTATTAACTAGTATATGCACTTCAAATTAATGTGGATAAATAAAGGAACACCATAAAGTTATCATTTAGAAATTTAGGAAAAGGGAAAAATAGAACATTTAAAATGTACAAGCATTACATTGCTGGTCTTCAATGTTAGAGGAATTTCATAGCCTAAATGTCAAAAAGGACATAGGTGCATTTGGGATGACAGAACACAAACAGACCTGTAATGTTTACCAGATGATTAATTTTTAACTTCTGAGCCTTACAGTGATGACACTCATTGCTGTAAAGAAATAGAAAAAGGACAGCAGATTATTTCATCAAGTGTATGCCATAGAAGCCTGATTTTTAATTAAATTCCCTACAATTTAGTGTTCATAGAAACCAAATAATTGAAATATTAGATGATTCTGAAACGTAAACCTTATTTCTAATGTAGGCATTAAAATGCTGTTATAAACAACCATTCTATTCTTAATTGAATTTTCAAAAATCTCCATTATTTAAAAAATAATAAATGTACTAATGGAGTTTGATAAGATTACTGTAACTGAACACTGCTATAAGCTCCAAATACTAGGAACACTGCATACAGTGCAGATGAATTAGCTGTTCTTAAATTAAGGAATATTACAGTCAGTAATGGTATGACATTCTTTTTTATGGCCATGGCTTGGGTTATAATGTGACAGAAAAAAAATGTAATGTTTCCAAAATGACAGTTTTTAGATTTGTGTTGCCTGAGGTAGTTCAGCTGAACAATAAACTATAATTTGATTGATGGAAAATTGAAGTGGTTCATCTAACTTGCCAGGCTGTCTTACCCAAGGCTTTGGTTTTGCATGTATGATGATGTATCACAGTTTTAGAGATAATGTTGTTTGTATTATACATGAGATTTTTTTACACATAAAAATGAAGACTTCATTACCCAGTAAAGATCAAAATATGCTGTGGATTAGCAAGGAATCAGATTTGTTTGAGAACGGATTTGTACATCAAAATGTGCTCTCTTTGTGAAACCAAATGATAAATAACATATAGGACCAGAGTGTCTTTATTTTTATGAGCAAATCAGCCATATCACCCGTTATGAAATTATTAACTTAAAGGAAGGGTGACATCTGTACCCAAGAGAAACAATCAGAGAGTGGTAGCTTTCCCTTTATCCAGAATTAATCCTGTGAAATAAGACTGGTCAGCAGAAATCTTTTAGAAAGAGCAATAACATTTTTATAGATCTATTAATATATACTTAAGGAAAAAAAAAAGATGAATGAGAAAATAATAAAGATGTTATTAAATACATATTGGTAACATTTATATAGGGTTTGGGGTTTTTTTAATTACTGATGCAGTGTGTGTACAGCAACAGCTTCAGAAAAATTACTCTAATTTTTTTTTAACTTCTGTAAGGACAATTTTGAATTGCTCAAACCATTCAGTCACCAGCCATTTTTTCCCTTAAATATTTTGTGTCAAGCAGGATGTTTGTCCTCTGCTCTTCTGTCGTCAAACTAGTAAGACCAGCCAACTCTAGACAGATAAAAATAAGGCCTGGCATCTAGTTTCAGCTGCTAAAGGAAGCAAGATTTGAGGAAAGAATCATATAGCTGGGAGTATGATTATAATGTCTTGTTTTGATTCCTTTTTTCCCCTTCATTTTCATTCGAAAGGAAAGGCCAGCTGTTGAGCCATTTTGAACAAGCGTCTTTCTTGCTCTTTCTCTTCCTCCCTAAGTACATGAAATAGCTAATATCGGCTTTCCAAGTGAAACTGTAACACTTGAACTTGAAGAAACAGGAATATTACATCTCTCTCTGCTATTTATTACCCTGCCAAACACTAAACAAGGCTATGATCAAACAAAACTGTGGTAATCCAGTCTTCTGGGAGATTTAATTGGCGTACTACACTCTTTATTTTTTATACAAAATGTCCTGAATTACAGACATTCAAGAGTTGGGGTTTAATCAGCAGATAGAGCTTCTTATTATTACACAGAAATGCAGGAGAATTGTATTTGAGACTATCCTTGAAGTAACAGAAGATCTGTCTGTAATGAGATTTCCAAAATTACTGTAGGGAATTCTCTACAGTGGAAGTGCTTTCTTCTTGGGTCATTACATTGCCATAAGTCTTAATTTTCCAGGCATTTTACTCCTTCTCCCTCTGTGTCATGCTTTTTATCAGGGTTCAAATCTGGAAATACCATTGTCTTTTCAAAACTGCAGCTTAAAACTGAACCATGCATTCAAGGAGACGAGTAGAGACAATGCATCAACAGTAGGATCGGCCTTTCTCTGTTAGAAAAACAAAACAAAACAAACAAACAAACAAAACACAGACAAGCTGTCTTTCGACCTTTCTTCTATTTTGCAAAGTAAACTAAAGGAGAAGGAGCTGCAAGATGAAAACTGCTTTGATTTAAGGAATATGGAGAGAAATGTAATTATGGGAAGAAAGTAAGGATCAGCTAGAACCATAGGACTGGAGAAGACATTTTGGGTCTTCTATTCAAACTCACAGACAGCACATCATATAATCCCTTTTATAGAGTTATTGAGCTCTATCTGAAAACCATTTAGGGTAATTTTTACTGCAAGTCTGTTTAGGAGGCCATCAGAGTCTTACTGCTTGGTAGAGCAGTGAGCTAGGAATGTCCTTCCAGTTTCCAGAAAAATGTAGTAACTGACAACTTATTTCCAGTTCCTCAGCTGGGAATAATCAATATAATGTTTCATCTGAAGTAGCTCTTCTTTCATCCTACTATTACTAATGGTTTATTGATAGACATATCTATTTTAGGAAATCATCTGAGAAAAACAACTGAAGAAGGGTTGGTAGGGGGAGTGTTAGTTGATGACCATGTTTGGAGCCATGTTTGGAGCCATGAAAAGGTAAATTTACAAAGTGAGGCGTGAGAGCCAGCAATAGGGAACTATTCATAACAGTATGGCTTGGTAATGGCTACAGTTCCTGTTGCCATCATTCAAGGATTAAATGAAACTAAAAGAAGTATACTAAAGGAAGCAAAAGCAGAGGAAAAACAGCAAGGATGATCTGCTTTTCCTGAGAACATTAGAAAAGGGGAAGAGAGAGTTAAACTAAAAGGCTATATTGGTCCAAGTAATAGTGTGAAATTGGTCCTGAGTGTCTTCAAGCTGGGAAAAAAAGGAAGTTCTGAATTGGTTGGCCACAGAAAACCTTGAACAGTCTTCTAGTTGGAGCAGTGGGGTGAAAACCAACCTGCTTTCAAGACACTTCAGACACCTTACATCTCCTTGCAAACTCCATCCCAGCTTGACTTTAAAACATTATCTTCTTTGTTATCATACTTTTTTCCCATTATTTATATGCCTCTGATTATACAGGTTTTGAGGTGGTTATGCATGCATTAATCCCTTTTTTGGAAGGTCTCTTCTCTTTATCTGTGACACAGATTACTGTTAGATTTAACACTTTTGTCTTGGAAAAGTTTCAGGCCTCAAGTTCTTGAGCTCAGGTTAACCATATTCAAGGTTTTCAACCCAACTGACTTTACTACTCAATTCCCATATCAAAATAGATCCTTCTGAAATCCCAAACCTTACCTACTGTCCTGCTTTTGCATATTTCCCCTTTAATTTAAATTGAATCAACTTTTTAATTAACTCCATGTTAATTCATTACTTAAAATTATTTTCTCCAAAAGTACTTCTAGAGGATACTTGATTAAGAAACACATCAGCTAAACACATCTAGGAATACAGAGTTCCTTTGGCTATTAGTTGCATTTGTTCTCCAAAGTATACCCTGAGAATTAAAATTTCTCAGTGTCATACCTGTTGAGAATAGAGTTTCTCTCCATTAATTTTACAGATAACTCTATCCATAGACACATCCATACCTGATTCCCTGGGTGCAGAGAAGACTTCTATCATTAACTACCCCAATGGAATTTCACCAGCCTTCCAAAAAGTGACTTTGGCCCTGGAAAATCCCTTTTAATACATGCCTATTCCTTCTTTTTTTCCTTTGTATTTTAGCATATGCAGTGTTTTTCTGCCATTTTTTCCCTTTTTGTCTGTTTTCTGGATAAGCCCAGACCTGTATTTCATACCTACTTTCTTCTCCAGGGAATTGATCAGCCAAGTTCCTTTTGTCTCCAAATGTCTGTTTCCTTTTCTCTGTCACTAGTTCAGGATTCTCTGTTTTGCTGTACAGGTTCCTGACATTTGAGACTACTTCAAAAACCATTTAAAAAAATTCTGTAGAATGAGCTAAAAAAATTGAAATGGGCCTATGGTAATAATTCAACTGCCGTGGTACCTCAGTGTCTCACTAACATGCAGAAAATTTCAGATAGGAAGCTAATCGTATCCAAAATTTTCAGATATGGGAAACTAAGGCAGATTGATTAAATGTTTATCCAAGGCCATACTGGAAGTTCGTCTAGAAGTCTAAAAATATTTATTGCAGTTTTCTTGTATGTCCAGTCACATGCCTTAATCAGAATACCTACCTGCCCTCCATCTGCCTGCAAAACAGAGTATAGAACTACTATGGGACTGTTCAAATGGCAATAGGAAAAGAAGACCCTCAATACACAATGCCCTGTCAAACTTTGTGACAGCTCACCCTTCATTTTTTCCTGGTAGTTATTGTCACAGCCATCTGTATGCTGATTTGTTTAAAACATAGTTTGTAGAATATGCAACCGAGCATCTGATCCTTAATGTACACATCTAAATTCTTTGAGCTCTTTGAACATTAGAGAAAAGCAACCATTTGTGACTTTTTAATTGGTGTCAGTTGGCTGTATCATTGTTACTACATGACATATGTTACAAGGACTGTTCCTGCTGAAGGTAGGTGCATAGAATGTCACTTTACATTTTTTGCAAGTAGCCAGTATCTCATCAGTTTTGCATAGCACATCATTAGCAATATCACACAGTGTGGCAGTATATTGTGCCTAAATATGAAATGCTGATTCGTAGCTGAAAATGTATTATTTTTAGGTTGGAAAGCAGTTTCTGTGTCATAATGCAAGTTCCTGAACCAAAATGATTCTGTGGTCTGTCACAAAACTGCAAGCTGACAGATTATACAGAGGAATCTTTTACATTTATTCACATTACCAACACATTGCAAACAGTTTCTCTCTCATTTGTTTTGGCCCAAGGTCCTCTTAATCCTGTATGAGTGCTAGTAGGCTATTTCCAAGAAAATAATATAGAAACAGATTTTTGTTTTAAAGATTTTTTTCAAGTACCAAATTTTCATGCCTTCTTTCTAGTCGATTGAAGAACATAAAAAGTTATGTTAGTTCCTATTTATATTTTAAAATTTTAGAAATTTTTAAAAGAGGTACAGCTATGACTCATACTATTTCTACTTTTCTCTGCCCTCAGACAGTGAGAATATGTACTCTCCTACTCCTGTTAATTTGAAGAGTAAGAATAGAGTCTTTGATTTTCAGACCAGGTGAGCCTGTTTATCCTCAGGGAATAAGACATGATGTGAAATCCTGGATTCACTGAAAGCACTAGCAGTAACTTCTGCAGAGCTGGGATCTCTCCCATTGTTCCATATGTAGAATTCTATCTTAAATATGCAGGAGATTCCTGAATACCTCTCAGGCTTTAAATTCAACCAGCCTTTTCTATATCACAGCTCACTTTCTGGTACTGGATGATTTTGAACCAAGACACATGCCTGCAACCATTAGTAAACTCTTTGTGAAATACAGTAAATATTCAGACTGAAAATTACACTAACTCAACAGAAGGGATAGACTGAAAATCTTATTATAAATAAAATGACAACTACTATCTTTTATATTTAACACAAGAGCACATGCAGGCATATGGACTTAAAATTCCTAGCCATAAAGAACTTTTATAAACCAAAATCAGTTTATATAAAACTTAACTATAAACATATTGCTAAGTTTACAGGATTGTAATTACAGATTCTACATTTTAAAGAAAACAGCAGCAAGGCAACATACCTCTTTCTCTGCATTTATAGGTGAGATCTATATTAAACAAAAAGTTGGGAACAGGGATATACTAGGGGATATATGAACTGATTTTCTGTAAGAATTAAAATTACCTTTTTTTTTTTTAAATGAGTCACCAGAAGGTGATATCCAGATAGGATCTGTAGAAGTAGGATTGATCTTCATGACGTCTCACAGCTGTAACTAAGACTCTTTAAGGTGGTTTTCCCTGGATATAAATGATGAAACTGACCTTACACTAACCAGGATATCAAAGATCTAATAATCTTTCTGAATGATCTGTTGGTTAAACCAAATTGCATTAAACCAAACTCAGAGCAGGAATGTGACAATTTGTGACCAAGTTCCAGTTTCCTATTTTGAGAGATCAGAAATACTAAGAGCCTTCCCAAAGAGCAGCATTTTTCATTGGTTTTGAGTGTAAAAATGCTAGTGTGAAACAAACAACGATCTCTCACAGGGCCAAGAGGTGAGTTTGAAGACCAAATGACATTGCAAGGCTCTCTGCCCCACTGGAAAAATTAAAAAACAAGGGACAGTACTTATATGAATCCCTTTCGTTTTTCTGAGGCCAAAACACATTTCTAAAAGTGCAGACAGAAAACCTGGGAAAGGCTAGTCCAGCACACAGTATGGAGAAGCCAAAGCTGCAAAGTACCAGCCTTGGAATGCCTCAAAATCTACTCAGATCAAATACACATGATGTCATCTTCAAGATACACTCTGGGGAAGCTTACAATAAAAAAAAAAAGCCATTAAAAAAATAGTCATCTGATGCTTAGAGGTAGCTGTGAAAAAGGATATAAGGCACCCTGCCCTACAAATAACAGAACCAAAAGACCAAAAAAAAAAGAAAAGCCCACCAAGGAAAAGTCCTGGAGAACTCTATCTCCTTTTGATACCTTTGTGTGTTTCCTCATACTTGGTTGCTCTTTAAATTTCTCTCTCCCCAGTCTGCTACTGCTGAGGCAATTATCCCAGGACAGTCCCCCTTGCAGATGTTGCAAGGGCTGCCTTTGACCCATCAGCACATTTATTGCTGCCTAACCATCCTCCCCAGACTGGGGAATTAGACAGCTTGCCAAGTTACCTGAAGGTCTGGAGGGGTTTGGGCTCCTATCTGCCTGGACAAAGCATGAAGATGACTGTAATGAAAAGAGCCTGGCACACACTGAAAATCTCTTTGAAGTGGAATTCAAGATCACGGTCTTCAGCAAAAGCATGTGATATCTCTCAGGCTAACAGCTTGGCTTCCTTGCAATATCCCAGTGGGGCCATTCTCCCTCTTTTCACGTCATTATCTACAGCCTCTAATGCTCTGCCTTTTTGTTGTAGTTCCAGGTGAGGTCTTCCTTAGACTAGCAGAAATCATTATAAGGCCAAACCATGAAGGAAGATAGCACAGCCTATACCACTTCAGGTTGTTGGTTTGTGCAGCACCTGTGAAGAACATTTAGGATTAAATGAGCACTCACTCCTAGCCCATGGGCACTGACAGAACAGAAAATCAAAACGAGTCACTGGGCAGATATGTTTTGCCTGTGTGACTGGAATCACCTGCATAGGTTGCAAGTGTGGTATGGGAAGCCAGAAGGCACATCACTACACTAGGAGTCTGTGAGGAATGAGAACGCTAACGTGAGAAAATGAGTAAGGTCCAACCTGAGAAATGTTTCCCGCCTATGCTTTTGACTTCTCTTCCATCATTAGCATTTCAATGCTGTTCCCCTTAATCCTTTTGATCCTCCTCTGCCACACTCAGCACTACAAACAGATTCTCTGAAGTTTTGCCACTGCTTGTGACTGGATATCCAAAGAGGCTCAGCTTAGTTCTTGGAGCAGGTCCCAAGGAAGACCATGCTCTTCTCCATATAGCTCAAGTAACAGGGGTACACAGTCAAGCTACAGAACTGACTCACAGTCACATACCAGTACCTTATTTCCAAATGGTGATAGCTGACTCTTCTAGGGAGAGGTAGTCTGCAGCTGTGTGATTAGTGTTATATTGACCTGATTAGTGGTTGTCTCAGCTGGACTGTGGTCCTGCAACAAAGAAAAACAGCTCATAGCTGTGGATGGTTAAGTCCTGTCTTCCCTGGATATATTCTTGGGCCATGTTATAACCTTCCTTCATGTCCTCTAGCTTAATCTGGTACTGATCACTGACTGCCTATAACTGTGTTGCATCAAAAAGACAGCACTTTAAGGATTCATTTGTAGGAAGAAACAAACAGGGTCTTCAAAGCCATCATTGTTAGCACAGTGATTGGTTGTACTGCTGCAGCGGCAGAATCTGAAAGACCTGTATAAGTATTCAACTCTGTCTTCATATGTGAAGATGTTTCTTACAGTTAAAAAAAATGTTTCCACCAGGTTAAAATTATTTTCGCATCTTGTGAATCCTTCCCAACATTATTAATGGCAGTTAGAAAAGAAGGGGCTAAAACTACTAGATAAATGAGATTTTACTTAATTTATTCATGACAGTAGAATGACAGCAGACATCATCTCTTGAAAGAACATTTGTTATAGATTCCTTACAGAATTAAGGAATGGCTAAAAATTGTTCTCATATATTAATCTTTTGTGGAGAGATCTAAACTGTGGGAAGGGATTTGAATGCACATTAATAAAAGCATTATGCCTTTTGTAACATTGTGTTTGAAGGAGGCAGGCATAGGAGAATTGATTGAAATCACAGTTTTATGCAAGAAGTTATGGATTCTGCAAATAAAAAAGTCCAAGAGAGAATGAAAGGTCATTATAATTGTAGTAAACTCTTTGGAACATGATGTAGGCCAAAGACTGTAAGTTTGTCCTCGTACAACACTCTTATTCAATAAAAGCATAGAAATATGTGTATAGTTAAAGAAAGATGGATTTTTTTCAAGGAAATATTCATTATTTTCAGTCTCATCACAGTCAGTTTCAGATATGGACAATACACTGAACTGCTTTCATGAGCTGAGGCTTCTGAAAGATATTTAGAGTTTAGGGCTGAACTAGATACAGGTGTCACAAATACAGACCTTACCCTGCACATCTGAGAAAGGTCAGCTATCAGAAAAAGTCTCTCTCCTCCTTTGCTTTTGAAGATGATGCCATGACACCAGTCATGAGGTCTCATTTTTTGTCAGTTAAGAAAGTTAAATAATTTCTTTTTTTCTTTTAACAAATATTTCTTAATTCATAATCTGTTAATGATATTAAACTCTAATTCTCAGCACAGAGTTTGTGGGGAAAAAGGAGAAACAGCTAAAATTCAGAAAAGGAATGTTGATATCACCAGTTCAGTCTCGGGGGCAGACACAGGCAGAAAATTGAATTTCTCAATGATTCATACATATGTTTAAGATATATACGTAGCAAAGGTGATACAACTCCTTTTTCCACTTTCACGTTCAAGAAGAAACACATTTTCTGCTCAGAACTGCAGCTAGTCACACTGGTCCCTGACTTCATGTAAACTAAACTGTGTGATCTTGGTCTGACAGGGAGCCACAAAGAAATTCTCAGTGACTCTTCTTCAACAGCATATTAACTATATCAGACTGAAAAGATCTTTGCATTATTTAGTATTTCTCTTTCCAGTGCTGAGGTCCTGTTTCAAGGTCCTGTTTCTAATACTAAAAGTTTCATTTGGTTGAGCCAATGTATCTCAGGGGTATTACTTAGGTAAATATATATATATGTATGGATATGTAGTAATATGAATATATGTAATATACCCTGCATATATATGTATACATCTATATATACACACAGACAACTTCAAACCTGTCTTTGAGTCCAAATTAACCTGGCATCCAAATTAATTGGACATGGTATGTTTGCACCTGAGCATGGGCTTTGGCAAACCTGAGAGACAGCAGGAACCTGTGTCCTGCACCATAAGCCTTGGTGCCTGACTGAGGATTTGCCCTCTGATCAGATGCGTAGGCAGATTGCCCCACTCCTTTTATCCTGAAAAGCTTTGTGACAGCCTTCTGTGGGTTTTGGGCCCCTCACTACAAGAAAGACATTGAGGTGCTGGAACATGTTCAAAGAAGAGCAACGAAGCTGGTGAAGGGTCTAGAGCAGAAGTCTTATGAGGAGCGGCTGAGGGAACTGGGGTTGTTTCATCTGGAGAAAAGGAGGCTGAAGGGAGACCTTATTGCTCTCTACAACTACCTGAAAGGAGGCTGTAGCGAGGCGGGTGTCGGTCTCTTTTCCCAGGTAACAAATTATAGGATGAGAGGAAATGGCCTCAAGTTGTGCTAGGGGAGGTCTAGACTGGATATTAGGAAAAATTTCTTCAGTGAAAGGGTTGTCAAGCATTGGAACAGGCTGCCCAGGGAAGTGGTTGAGTCACCATCCCTGGAGGTACTTAAAAGATGTGTAGATGTGGCACTTAGGGACACGGTTTAGTGGTGGACTTGGCAGTGTTAGGTTAACGGTTGGACTCGATAATCTTAAAGGTCTTTTCCAACCTAAACGATTCTATGATTCTATGTTCCACAACTCTTTCCAGGAAGTGGCATTGCCTGCAGCAAGGGAGAGCCCTGACAGCTGTGCACTGCTCTTCTGAGAAGGGGTACAGTAACACTAGGGGTGTGTAGCCACCAATTGTGGCTCAAGCAATGGGCATACTTTATTTCACCATCAGAGCCACACGCTGCCATCACAGAGGCTTCAGAGGTAGATTTCTTCTCTACTTCTGATTTGTTCAGCTCCACCACTCAAAAAGCGTGACCCCCATTTTTTTCTTATTTCCATCTCTCCTAATTCCAACTGAGGTCACACTGTCATTCCCAATCTGTGGTAGCTGCAGACTGACTAAGATGCCTGACATCTGTGAAGATAAGGCATTAAGAATGAAAACAATTCACTAGAAAAGTAGAATTTGTTGTTCTGATGTGCTGGGACTGTTAGTCTTAATTATGTATTTGGGTTTGATGGTGCCATGAGGAGGACTGGAAATGTCTAGGGAGGTTATAAATAACAATCTTTTAATGGTCATCCAAGATTTAAAAGGTCTGAGAGAGCTGTTAGATTATTTTCTTTTATAAAATTATTTTTATCTTTGATGGGTTATTTTCACTTTTTCTGACTTTAATATAAAAACCACAATTCACTGTCCTGAGTCCCTATTCCAAACAACCTTGCTACAGCAAAGCAAATAGCTGTAAATGCCATCACAAAACACCTATGAGAAGTCAAAAACAGTTAAGACATTAGGCCCAGCCCATAAGATGTAGTTACACAGTGCTTCCTTTTCATATGACTGTTACACCTTTGTAATTGTACCTCCGAAGAGTCAAGCCTCACCCAAAGCTTAACTGTTGAGTTCTGCCCCAGCTTGTCTGGAGCACATCAGTGACAGAACTTAGCACCACTGTCCTCTGAACTCCCTTCATGGATACAGCTTGAAGTGGGGAAATCATTCCCTCTACCGCAGTATTTTTTTACTTTCCTTATTAAATCCATTATGAATTTTATCTCAATTTTACACTGTGCCCACAAATAGTGAAGAAAATTCCTGTCCTTGCTAGAGCTTGCTAGTCTTAAAACTGTAGAGTCTGTGCTTCCGCTATCTCTCTGGAAGCTGTATGATGTAGATAATATTGTTGACCTGTCTAATGCTGTTAAATGGTCCCTCCTAGTCTGTTTACAGTTTTCCTGCCAAGCTGGGATCAGAACTATGACCTTTTGCCCCACCTCATATGTCTAAGCCTTAACTTGTCAATCATACCAGATTTTCTGCTTTTGCTGTGTTTCAGCAAGGTTATTATGGTGTGCTAAGGCCATAAACCCACTTACTCTCTTGTGGAAGTCCAGCACATATGGTACTACTGACTCCTCTGATGCTTCCAGCATGATTTTCTGCTTGTCCCTCGCAAGATCAAGGAGCTCTCTCACCCTCCTGCAAACAGGAGCATGTAAGGCATAAGCCCCATGGTCTCTTCTGAGACCCCTTGACATGCAAGCAGAGATTGCTATAGTTATTTGTCTTCTTATCCCTACTTTTGGCTTTGTAGGTCTCAACATGACTTTGGCTGTCCAAGAAGACCCTCGCAACCCCCTCCCCATTCTCTTGTCCTCACATTGCTGGTAATGATATAGGAAGACCTAGAAACTTCAGTCTCAAAGTAATTTCCAGAGTACTTTGAGGGTACTCAAAAAACATTTGTGTTTTGTTTGTGCATTTCCTGATGAATTTTCTTCTTAACTGCTCTCAGAGGGCCATCCCATCAGATGACTCTATAATTCAGAATGTACTTAAGAAGATACAAAATATTTTGTTTTGAAATACAGTGGAAATGATTCAACAAAACAGCACCTAATATTATCTGTGTAATATTATCAAAAATAGATGAAATAGGAAGCCAGAAGAATGTACAAATTGGTAAAGAGGCCAAATAAACTTTTAGCTGGTCACTTGTTTTGTCTCTAACAGTGGACAGCACCAGATGAGGCAGAGGACACTTTAAGACACTGTGATGTATAATTATTAAACTTTCCTCATACAAAGTTTCTTTATAGCTCCATCATAATATTCCTTGAAGCAGGAATCTAACTTTTTTTTTTTAATCTTAATCTTTTTTTTTCTTTTTATTGCTTTTAATAAATTTTACCTCAACTGAAGAAGCAGGCTTGCTTGTAGCCTTGAAAGACTTTTTTTAGGCGGAAAGTTAATTGAGAGTTAGTAACGTCATGGAGAAATGTAAGGCAGAGGAACTCTGTCATAAAGGAAACATATCATTCTTGGATATTGGAGTAATTTCTTTTTTGTTTCTTTTGGTCTTGTATTCCAAACAGGTATTTAAAAATATATAGTACACGTGGTACTAATATCTTGGAGAAAAGAAATACTGGAAAAATCCCACAAAATAGGAATATTTCTGCCATATGAATTTTTTACGCTTCTGAACAAATATACTATCCCACTCGTCATGTCTTGTACAAACTTGTACGAACCAATTCTAAACACCAGCTATATTTAACTTTATTTCTCTGTTTTTCCTTATATATACAATGCATTTTATTTATCTTAAGAGCCTTTTAACACACTATTTTGTACAGGTGCTTAGGAAGAATCACATCAATGCTTTTAATCTTCTAATTATGTAGCTTAATTTCACATCTGGAAGTTTTACCATGCAATAATTGAAAGACATTTTTAATCTGAAGAGAAAAAGGAGATCTTATTCAGTATGAAATCAGACTGACATGGTAACATTTGGATTAATGAATTTTTTGTTAATTTTAGAAGACTTACCTTCCAAAGTAATTTAAGGTTTCTGTGTTTGTTGATATTGCTTTTTAATGTGACAACTGTGACATGCATTTCCACAACAGATGGATTAATGTCATTTTTTAAAAAATTACTTCACCTAGACAGGTGTTTCCTGTATATGTTTGACATGAAATTAAACATTTCTCCAGATGTTCTGTTTGTAGCAAAGCCAGTTAATTTTATTAGAACATTTAATCACAGATCAACAGCGTAATAGAAATGCAGTCTATGTGAAGCAGATATTTAACAGAACTTCCTAATGTGGAAGAATCTATATATGGGAGCAAGGTACACAGTTTTGTAGGTGAATCCCATAAATGTATTGATACGGCATGCTACATTTTCTGAATTTACCCCCAAATTCATGTTATATGCTTACCTAAAAGAATTTTCACACAGGATAGTTATTTTTGATTGGAGGATATTGATAGCATATACTCTTTCCGATGTTTACCCACATATATATCATCTCACTAACCTAAAGTAGAGTTTAAAAACAGTGTATTAGGAATTATAAGAGATTCCTTATCTTTGAGTGTGGGGAGTCCTGCACTGTTTTAATGGTATGCTTCCATTAATCTAGAGTTGTAAACATTCACAAGTAATTGCCCTGCTTGCAATGCACGCACGAAGATCTTTTATGCCAAACTTAAATATCATTAGATGCCTAGCTATTCTTCCATTAAGATTAGCTATAGATTTCCCATTAATTATTACATCAGATTTATTCATCATTAATAAATTAGATCTCTGTGTTCTGTCATGGACTGCTTGGGCCTCATGAAACAGGTGAAGAAAAAGCTTGAATGTAGCCCTGGTGATTCCAGGGTAAATGTAAAAATATTCATAATTTTTTACTTTGAAATATTAGTTTATGTATATAGACTAATAACAGCTTAAACCCCTGTGATGATTGATGTTTTTTGTTGGCCCGTCACCTCATTGTATAGAAGTTTGTTTTAATGAGTTTCTCTAATGAATATTTTATATTGATACTTGGATGAATGGCATATGGTAAATGCAAGGTAAATTACAGCTCTTTAAATAAATATTTTTCATAAATTATTTATTTTGTAATGCCTGTATTGGTTAGATGTCATGTCAGATGAAGACTGGAAATTATTTACTCTAATACTTATTTGAGAGTTGAAAAAGTAAAAGACTTTTAATTATTAACAAGCTTCCAATATACTCATGTAATTTATGGGAAACTACCAGAAATTGTGTAAGATTACAATTTTGTGAGGACAGTTTTATTTGTATCATGCAAAATAGAATAATCTCTTGTGTCTTTACAAGAAATTTTATTTATTCATACAAAAAATATCATGCTGTTCCTGCTAAAACTTATTTTGATGAATTTCTGGCTTCCAAAGGATTATGAGTTCTTGTCAACTGTCATTATTTCCATTATAAGTTCCTGGTTATTTTTAATGGTGCCAAAAATTAAAGTTAGAAATCAACAAGAACATACATAGTGGATTGAGTGCCCTTGGATTGTGTTGGACTCTTATAAATGAAGCTGCAGAACATAACTATTTTAATGCTTAGTAATGACCCAGTTCTAGATCCCCACTGAATTATTCCCACTGTATTATTCTCACTGAAATTAGAGAAAGCTGAGGGCATTTTAGCATCATTCAGAACTGAACCATTTTTTCTTTCAGGTATGCCAATGCCTACCATATAAAAACAAACCACATATGTGCAAGATAGCCGCTGGAACACAAGCACAAAACTACAATAGTGTCTAGATACTGTAATCTTTAAATGTGCCATGTTAGAGATTAATACAGTTTATTTGTGCTCACCTGAAGATAACTGGTCAAAAATTTTAACTTTTAAATTAAAAAATTAAACAATTTTTAAATTAAAAAATTAAACTATTTTAAATTAAAAAATTAAACTATTATTAAATTAAATTAAAAAATTAAACTATTTTAAATTAAAAAATTAAACTATAAAAAATTAAACAAAAATTAAACTATTCAAAAAAAAGATTGTAACTTTAGACATCACCTACTATGCATACTCCTTACATACTAGGAGCTAATTTCATGACTATTATATTCCATATGCTTTCTAGAATAAACAAAGCAGAGTCCTCAAAAACTGTAAATAAATCATATCTGTTTTCAAGAGATTTTTATACATCTTTAATCTAAATTTATAATTCAGGGCATAATTCTGATGTGGAACTTGTTCTCATATGTATACAGATACAGTGGTCTGCTTTGCACACTGTTCAGGATAGTGGCTAAATGCATGATCTAGTCTTTAGTAAATAAAATATTTGGAAAGTACTAATATATCACTGCTTTTACAGAAGTCTTTAAGGAATAGTCTATGAAAATGGTACATAGTGGATATTGATTATACAAACTAAGTGAAAGCATTAAGGCACTTCATGTCATGTGGTAGCGCTCTCATCGAGGTGAATGGCATGTCGCATTGGTTTTTGCAATTGAGTTGAGTCTTCGTCTAGTGGCCAGTTCAAATCTGACCTGGTTTATTATGCCTTACAATTTTCTTCAAGGAAAGCTAGTGTTCATTTGTTAGGGACACTTCTGTTACAACTGATATTTTGAGTTGACTCAAGTAAACTTCCCAATAACTACATTTAAGATAGTGGGTGCACTTGCTGTCACATTTGGCTCCTCACATCAGGGCCATGTTGGATTATAAATCATGTGGAAAAACAAAAAATGAAACATTTCATTTTAGGCATATTTTAAAACTATTTGTCTTCATTTTCTTCCAATGCTTCAGCTATGGTCCTGTGTGATTTAACAGGACCAATAACACAAAAGAACAGCATTTTTTCTTGTCTACTTCAGAGCTTAGCTCCACTCCAGAAAATAACAAAGATTCAGAACATTATCATACAAAATCCCAGTTAAGAAGAAATCAGAGGTGTGGAGTTAAGTGTATGTTATTCAATATTGTTTTATTTTGCATGTATATCACCTCTGCAAAATAATGGTTGCAGACAGTAGGCCATTCTTTCAGTCCAACACTAAAACATTTATCCGAAACAGTAGTTCTCCTTTTTCAACAAATCAACAATAATCAGAGACCAAGGCAAACAAAAAACTCTTCTAGTATTTTTGGAACTTCATTTACCTAGACCATTAAAACCCAAGACAATAATGCATATTATATTTCCTCAAAACTGAACATTTGCTCATATTTTAAAGAAATAAAATTAAAATTTGAAGATGACATCTAAAAGCCATAGATGATTGCTATAATGATATTGCTGTGAATATTTGCTTTAGAAACTATTCAAAGAAATTAAATTCAACTTCATACATTAAGGCTGTCAACAAATTCAGGCAGCCATTCATATAGAAGTCACATATACGCTGTGTTTTCTGTTTTGTTTCATTTTGTTTTTTCACAACTATACGTCCTTTCCTGAAGAATGCTGACCTGTGTCTATGCCCAACCCCTTTCAAAAATTACACTTCGTATTAGAAAATTCTGCTTTAAAGATTGGCTGTAGTTTTCTGTTATTACAGGCTGATTCTTACAACCTGATTTCCTACTCTATCTTTAGAAACTTCAGTAAAGTTAGTAGCCTTATCTTTTTGTAAATGTTATTCTATTTAAGTTTTTGATTTGTCTTCTCTTGGATTCTACTAAGTAAAGAATTCCGTTCCAATAAGTACAAAAATCTCACGCATGAATGTGCATGTATAAACTAGTGACGAGTATGTGTTACAGGTCCCCCTCTGTGCTGGATCCACAGGAAATATATGTCTGTTTTAGCCACAGCTACAGGGGATTGGTTTGTTTTCTCAAGCTGTAGTAGCTCATGCTGTTAGCTCTGGAGGTGCCTGGTGTAATCTACAGCGAGTTATCCAAGATGGTATCTGTTACACAAATGCACAGATGTCCACACAAGCATGTTCATTGCACATTTCTGTTGCATAGTTCTGCAGCATAGACTGAAGGTTACAGTAGACTTTGGGTGGAAAAGCAGTTATGGAGGAAATAGGATAAATTATTCTCTCTCTTATTGTCCCAGGTGGAATGGGTCTGCAGATGCCATTCCCTTCTGACACTTATTCTGGAGTATCTGTGTTTCCTCACTATCCGCATCACCATGATGTCTGACCCACCACCATGATGTCGGTTCAACACCCCTATATTTCTTAGCAATGAACTTTATACATAGTTTGCCATCAAGAGAAGGCTTCACAGTAAAGCTGGTAGCTCAGCTGGAAACTATGCTGTCTCCAGAGCCAAGTGTGCTGCTGCTCAGACAGCTTTCCGCGCTGGTAAGCACTTGTAGTTTGCCACCAGGGGCTCCTTAGTCTGTCAGACCTAGATTGTCAGTTGTGTTGGGAAGCACTTTTCACCAGAGTCAGAAGACATTACAGAGGGAGTGCAGACATTGTTAAGAAGTATGGTGGGACAAGAAAAGAGGTGGAGGGTTGAAATATGAAAGTGTTTGGAGTCAGGAAAAAGACTGGGATGGAAGGGGCAGGGAGTTTAAGTGGGAATTTGGATGGGAACTGGCATGCATCTACTCCATTGTTGTCTATGATTAATGACCCCCTTATGCTCTGGGGACTGGAAGGGGTCACACGACACGGCTAGAGGCCTTGCAGCACACCACATCCTACACCTAATCATTGCCCATATGCCTACGGGAAATAGCTGTTAATGCTGATGAACTCAGAACAAAGATTTAGCATCGTGGTGAGAATTGCGTGTTACTGGTGACTTAGTAAGTGTGCTTTTACTCACCAGGGGTGAGACAGTGCTCTTTGCAGAGTCTGCTCTATGTAGACTCTTCATGGAGTTAGCAGCTAGCAGAACAGCCAAGGCACATTGCAAAGGAGATGCCCTTGACTGACTGATATGTACACTTGCCATGTGGTTTAGGTTAATATATGTGCAT
>NC_132935.1:34159558-34279558 GCF_034638445.1 Ciconia boyciana | reverse complement strand
TGTTTTTCAAGAAAAGAAAATCTCCAGAGATCTGAGTTCCAGTCTGAGAATCAGTTCAAGGTGAAATCTGCTTGGTTTTCTCAGTATAGCCCCCAGTACAGAGATGCACATCACAAAAAGTAACATAGAATTTTCTGTAATCAAAAGCTTTTGCCAATCTTAAAGGCCCAACTTTTTAATAGGCCTGGAGTCTCAATTGT
Source organism: Ciconia boyciana (assembly GCF_034638445.1). Taxonomy (NCBI): domain Eukaryota; kingdom Metazoa; phylum Chordata; class Aves; order Ciconiiformes; family Ciconiidae; genus Ciconia; species Ciconia boyciana. The sequence continues at coordinate 34,279,358 of NC_132935.1, read as the reverse complement.
AATCATACTCTAGAGTGGTTATCCTTTCAGCTTAGGGTTAAAAAGCTTTGACAAAGCACCATAGGGGAGCTTGGATTGCCCTTACCTACATTGTACCTAGCCTTGGGATAGATAAATACAGTCTCATTCTCTAATGCTACTGACTGCCTCCAGGAACACTAAATTTTAAGAGAGGAAAACATGAATCCTGTATTTCAAGAGAGGTGGAACTAAGCCATTGTTCACTCCCCTTAAAAAGGATATTCAGTGGCCAGTTCAGATTGCCCTAGGGACACCTAAAGCTGCATTAAGTACTTGTGAAAGTGAAAATCCACTGGGAACCCAATTCCAGTGTTTAAACCTCAGCATGAGCAGTGGAGTTCCTAGCAGGGTTCACTTTTATATGTCTCTATAACCAGGTTCAAAACTTACTGTACATGCAGTAAGGATCTGCTATTCCAGCTAACCTATGGAAACACTATAAAGAGACGGCCCCTTAGAAAATCACTAACATGAAGAGAAAAAAGCAAACATTTATTTAACTACCTCATGACAAAGGCAGGAGAAACGGCGGCTATTTAAGAACTGGCAGATCCCTTTTACAAGGTTATGTACCTTATGCTTGACTAAGAATATTTTTAACACTGATTTTTGTTTTAATTGAAGAATGATAAGAAATCCAGGCTTGCTCCTGAACTGTGTAATAAATAGAGCTGACGAGAGAAAGCTGTTCCATTTCATAAGAACTGGAGGATTTCCAACATTTGCTTTTATTTCACCTTGGATACTCCAGAGGGGCTATGGTTTTGAAACACTGTACATTCAGAATGACCAATGGTTGAAAATTATCACCTTAGCTAAAAAAAATAAACAATACTTCTCATTCATGGGTTATTGGATCACTGAGGTCTGTGTGTTTGGATATAACACTGGCAGCTTCAAGACCTGTTAACATGTCAATCATTATTTTATTAATTAAAATAAATGTGGGTGCTGAAGTTCCTGCTTTGTAAAATATATCATAGATATGGGTCCATTCGCCTCATTGCTATGGTGTGAAACCTGTAATAGGAGTTGCTGTTACTGAGATGAGAAAGCAGAGCTGAACAGTCTTAGACATCGTTTTATTATTTGAGACTGTCTCTTACCAGCTCACTACTTCAGCCCAATATGGAACCCATATTTAAACATTTTTCCCTCTAGGTTTTGTGGCAGTTTCATTCACAAAATAGCATTGAACCAGCAATTTTTCTGCTGATAATGTATAGACCTTATTCATTTGTAGACCTGGATTATTTTGCTCATACTTAGTCTTTCATTCTGACCCTTTGATTTTCAAGCTTAAACTGGCTATTAAAAGGCATTTCATAATTCCACCTGAAACTTCTTCTGTCACTTTCTCTCAGTGACTCTGAACAAGATCACCATCTTGCCTGCAACTTGCCTGGCCCATAATCTGGCCACATTCACCAGTTCCACCCTTGCTTTAGATTTTTTCCCCCAATGTATATTTTCAAATTAACCTCTAAAATGTTATTTCCTATCCCCTCTCCCCCCCACCAAAAAAAAAGACTAAACAAAACAAACAAAAACTTCTCCAAGCCTAATTTTGCTGCTCTTCTCAAAACCTGATGAACGCATTCTTGTCCAACTCGTAACCAAGGATGCTGGACTACATCTTAACAACATCACCCCTCCCTTCTGTATTTCAATTGAATATAAGCTGTTGTTGGTCTCAAAACTCTCTCTCTGGACTATCCCTTTCCCACCTGACTTCTCCTATTCCTTACTAAGAGATTGACTTCTACTTCCCATCAGCCCATGATACTTGTTCTCATTGCCTATTTCTTACATTTTCTGCCATTCTACTCTTCCACCCTTTCCTGCTACCTGTGAGATGCTTCTCCTAGCCATAAGTAACTCTCAAACGTCTTTGAAAGTTCTTTCAAAATTTTCAGCAACACAAACAAAAATGTTGACAAAAGGCTGCAAGTATCCTAAGGTCATAGTCTATTATGCTAACTTCTGTTCCCCACTCCCCTTTGTGTAAATCTTATCATCTGCTATGTTTTGTTGCAAGACCATTAGATGAAGGGGAGGACATTGTTTTGCTATATGTTTATGTAGCACTCAGCACAACGGTGTCCTGGGCTATGATTTGGGCTGCCAGGTACTCTGGCAATGCAAATAATGTATATAAGTGGAGCACATGCTCCTTGGGCACAGACCACATGTGAGGTAAATAGGATTACATCCTGCAGGTTAAAACCAGCCTGCTATGGTAATACAAAAATGTACACCAGCCACATGACCCAAGGGGATCTTCTTGACTGCCTCTTGATAACGCAGGCTACAGAGCGGCTGTCTGACCAAAGGAGAACTAAGCCGTTCTTGAATTTCACACCTTAAAACATCAATGCTACTGAGGCAGGAGAAATTTCCCGTTAAATGATTCACAGACTTAATCCTTTTGATATTCGATTGGCTGACCACAACTTAGCACAGCATGCTGCTGGAATACATCTTTAACTCTGACTCCTAGAAAGATCTCATTCCCACTGGAATTCTGGTGCAGAGACCAGGATTAAAACCAGATCTCACTGGGATGGGAGGAAGGTACAAGACTGAGACCAGCAAGATCTGGTTTATAAACTCCTCTCTCTGCCACGTTTTAGAAGTCTTTCTTTGTGTTAGTCTTGGAAAAACTATTTAATGCCTTAATGTTTTAGTTCGTCGTCTGTGATGATAGTTTTTCATTCACTCTCCATGAGCCTTCACTGTTCGTCAGGCTGCAAGCTATTCATAGTAGGAGCTACAAAGCCCTGAATGCTTATCTGTCCAAAGATGAAGCCTCTATGATCTATCAAAATACATATGTTGGGGATATAAGTAGAGCCGAGCAAGATCATTTCATTCTTCTAAATATGGACACAAGTTAAGAGAACTGAAATGTGTCTCAGAACAAAAAAAAAAAATAAAACAAAACCAAAAATAAAAACAAACCACTCCAAAACAACCAAACAAATAAAAAACCCAGAAAAAAATTCCCAGGAAGGAGGGAAAAAAAAAAAGGAATATAGCATTTACAGTGTAACTGCATGCACACTCAACACTGTCTGTACTGAAAAAAACAAGTTTTCCCTTTGTATCGCTAGAGGATATGACATGAGGGCTACAAAACCCAATTCTACATAGAACTTCAGAGGAAATCTTCTGATTTTTCTTCCTCTTGTAACACTTCCATTATGCCTTCTTCAGCTTTCAAAAAACCCAAGGTTTTTTACTGGCCACCATTAACTTGCTACCGAAATATGTATTATGGGCAAATCCAGCTACTTAAAAATCACCCCTGAAAACACGACTGAACTCCCCAAACTTTCCTGTGGCCACGAACAAACCAACCTAACTGATAAAAGAGAAAACCAAACAAATCCACCACTAGATAAAAATAAGGAGGCATAAAACTTCAGAGCACTATCATGTTTCACACGGCTGTTAAATCCCTGTCAGAGCCCTCACTTGCCTTTGACATTGTCAAACCCCACGCCCCAGATGTGGAGCCACCCAGCCCAGTCCTTGGTGCCTCTCAGGCACAGCGGCAAACTGTACAGCGCAGACAAGGTTGTGTGGGGAGCTTCTCCTAACTGCACTGCAGGGATGAGTTGCTGAGATTTGTTCCCATCCTTGGGAAGTATGAGTTTACAGGGCTGCCTGCAAGCTGAGACTGGTGTCTGCTGTATCACAGGAACAGACAGGGAGGAGCCCTTGTACAGTTGGGTTCTGGTCTCACACAGTAAGTAGCAATTAACTGCATAGCCTTCCAGCTGAGGCAGAAACCCAAATACAAGTGCATGCCTTCTCTCTTCCAGTCTTGGGAAGCAACAAGCGCCCAATTCACATGGGTAATATGCTGTTACCTGCCTTCTCCCAGGGAAAACGATCACTCACAGCTGGGAGGTCACACTGTTAGTTGCTCCTTCACTGAGACTAGGTTCTCATCATATTGCAAGGTAACAGGCGCTTGTCTTAGTACTACTAATTGCTACCTATCAACAGATATTGGTGCAGGCTTTTTGAGTGGTTTTGGGGTTTTCTTCTCCTCCCTTCCACTTTCTCAGTGAGCTTCAGTGGCCCCAAGTACTCAGCTAAAGGGTGCTGGTGCCTCCTAGCAGAGTGGTACTCACTTGGTCTCTGGCTAGAGGTAGCAAGGTCCAAATGTGTGAAAGAGGTGATGAGTCAGTGCTTCCTGCTTCTCAGATTCTGGCACCTGATACCTCACGGCTGAAACTGAGATACATGAGTGCAGCAGGCTGGTTTTTGCCAGGCTTGAAGGGAAAGTCTCTTTCCCAAGTAATACGTTCAAAGTCCATATAGCTACTGTTAATATAATGGAAGACTCTAAAAACACTGACCGAGTAAATATCTGTGCCTGTATAATTAATCATTTTCTCTACAACGTGACAAGCAATGAATGGATCCACAATGGGCTTTCTTTAATACCATTTCTGTCAGAGATACCACAAATTTTGCCGTCACTGCAAAATATTCCTGCAATCCTGTCATATTGTATCTTATAGCTTATATTATTTTTAACATTAATATTGAGACAGTAGACCAGTTTTTGCCATTCTTCATCTAAAGGAACCAAAGATAATTATTAAAATATATCTGTGTGAAGATAAAATCTTATATTGCACAACCCAGCGATGGGCTGTATAAGCTGGATGAAAAGGCTTCCCATAAATATTATACTGTTTCCCCGTTGCGTATAGATAAAAACACTTTTCAAACCATATTGGTTTTAGGTGGTTAAAGAAGGCAAAGGTAAAGGGACAATATCACACAGTCATTGGCAGAGTTGGAAATAGAAATCTGACTCTGTTTTATACTTGTTTGAGTTGATCACAGCTGCTTTCATCATTGCAATCCAAGGGTAGCATACACAGCTTTTTACATTTTAACTGGGGAAAGTGCCTCTGAACTATGCCTTTTGTGGTACCGCTGGGCAAAGAGAAACAGCCAAGGGAGATAGGCACCTGAATCTGTGCCTCCTTTGCAGGTACTATCTGAGCTTCTTTTGCCATCTACCTCTTTAAAGGCAAACATGCAAACAAAGGCAAAACTACATTTCATAATAAGCCAAGCATATTCATCTTAGCTTCTTTGGTCTTGTGACTAGTTCAGCCTTGTTAATCAAGCTCATCCTGCCTCAAGTCATGTACTGAAGCCACATATCATAATTTGGAATGCCTGAAGACATAGACAAAGAGGGTTTGAAACCATATGGACAAAATTCCTCTTAGACAAGCCAATAAATGTTTCTATATCTGTATGTGTTGGTCAGGTATAGTTGAAGTCTTTAGTGATGTCATCTGTCATTTCACTTAAGGCACTGCTGATATGTTTTAGGAATAGTGAAATCTAATTCTCTAAATTGTAATTATCTTTGCTTTCTTTGAGCATCCTTATATCTTCTCTCAGAAACTCCTTAAATAACAAAGAAATCATACACATGGATATAAAGTATTTTTCATATTTTTGGTGCTTTAGAAAAAACAATAGGCTTTGATATAAATCCTATGGACCTCAGCACTTTGAGTTCCAGAGACATTTATCTCAACATGTCTTGAAGTCATCACCACTGGAATATCTTTCTTCCATGTAAAAAGCAAAACATGGAAGTTTGGGCTGAAAAAAACAGAGTCCGCTGCATGCTGCTGCCACTTTTGTCTGTATCATATCACCAGGCTCTTACACGGGATTTTGGTAGTTAAGGAATAATGAGCTTAGAACAACACATTGATCTTAATCATACAAATACAAAAACTGTTCCTTATCTCAGTCTTTCCCAAATATTTCTAGTCAGTGGTTATAGCAGTTTTGGGTGGAAGAGCAGGGACAGTCAGTGATAGCAACTGCAGCATATATATGACCACTTTCATGCTACTAATTGTGGCTTGGGTCAGAATGGTGGAAAATGACCAAAGCTGTCAAACAAAGGATATTAACTGCAGAAGGGAGCTGGCTGAAAGGAATAGAAATCAAAATACAGTAATAAAGAAAAAGATAAGGGCAAGAACTAACAGAAAGTTTTAGAAATGCTGTTACGGTCATTTCTTTAGATGTCCAGAAGTGTTTGGATAGGATGCCATTTATGATGTTATTTACTAGGACAAAAAGCCAGAGGAGAGACGTGAATGATCTGGGTGGACATCGTAATGAAAGACAGCTCAAAAGCATGTATAGAGAAATAAACTAATGAAGCTGGTTAAGAGAGAAAAAGCCGTGGAAAGGCATCATTTGAGTCTTGTTTTTACTGTGTAGCTGATAGAGGAAAATTAAAAAGAAACAAAAAAAACCAACCTGAAAAAAACCAAGAATGTGCAGGACTGAATAACAGCTGTCCTTCTTTTGGGTATGAGCAAGACAGGGGCATCAACCAAAGCCACAAGTGTAGCCTATGTGTGTCATGTACAGACTTGACATCAACTACTCATGATTTAGAACGCACCAGCTGACAAACAGTGTTGTAGATTTTTTCCCCCCACATTTTCAATTAGCTTGGTCTGAACTGTGGGATTAAAATTTGTCAGTAGTCTACATCTTTTTAATCACACCATGTTTTTTTATATATATACTGATTGGATTTCTGTGTGTGTCAAAGGAGAGTTTGTTAACTGTCTTTGATATTTGTTCTCTTTTGCTGCCAAGAACAGCAGACTGGTAGTAGTTGGTTGCAAATATACAATAGTTGGTTGGTTGCATTACATCCGTAGCTACTAGAAGTATAAATAAGCTGTATTCTTGCAAGGATGCACTTACTTATGCTTCTGGTCTTCCCAAGAAGTATTTTCTTTATGAAGAATCATTAATAGGGAATGTCTTCCATCCTTTTCAGAAATCAAGGATTCCCCCCAGGCTAGGGAAGCTACTTCTCACTGCTAACCTGAGAAGATTCAAACATAGCATGGCAGACCAGCCAGTGGCATGCAACTCCTTGTCTATGGGATATATTGAAGCAGCATTACCAATGGTGAAGGATGTGCTCTATTGAGATTAAGGTCTTAAAAGGGGAATATAGTATCTCCTTTCACTGGGCAAGGAAAAAAAGATGTAGGTCTTACATGTTTAAGATATGCATTTTGTGTCCCTGTTCCAAATATAAACTTGCACAGCTATATCAGCTAAATCAAAAACCTGCATTTCATTTTATACCACAAGACTTGGAAAATGTGTTACTACTCACCTTAAAAGACAAGTTTACGTACAATATCTCGAAAACTGTTTGACAACAGAAGGTCGGGTGTGACATATATTTGACATCCTAAAACCTCAAACTAGTAAAACTTTGAGGTCAAGCAAAGGTAAAATCAGAATAACCCTCTTGAGATTTTTATTGTGTATGATAGGACCACAAATAAACTTTAAGTCCCTCAGCTTCTAACATGTCTGAACTTGACTGAAAGCTAAAGAGAAAGCTTATCTATTGATTTTCACATGTAAGCTAAATGGTAAAATAACCTTGACTCATTAAAGATGTCAGTGTTGTAGATGATTTGGATATCTTTGTCATTTGAAAATAACATATGGATAATTTACTCAAGTTGAATTATTCTTAAGTAATTCACAATGCTGCAAAGCTTCAGATTTTTCACCTTCACGATTACCCAGAATACTTTAGCATTAATCACAATATTCAACAGTGGAAAGAAATGCTAGTCTATTTATTGAATCTGTACGAAGAGAAATATTTCTTTTTACACTTATAAGTTTTACAGTGGGTTGCTTATCAAGATTTTGCCAGTGTGTGCACAAAAAAATGTTATAAATAGGAATATATGATTCAAAATTGCAAATTATTTTGCAAATAATAGGTCTGTTGTAAAATATCCAGAATGCCTTATGAAAGAGTGGCAGTGCTTGCGCATGAGTAGTATAAATATTACCTATCTAGCCTGTCACATCTAGTCTGTGAGGAGACCAAGATTTTATTTCTAATTGGTTTTTTTATTACTATCAAATAAAAAAGCTCCGTTCATAAAAAATGATTAGGGTTGTTTCATCAGAAATGTCGTGGTCTGGGATTGCACCTTTTCCTAGGTAAAGTTGCCATCTCTTTTCTTACTGAGAAAGAATTAATCTTTCTCCACATTTGGCAGCATTATTTTGCTATGCCTCTTGATCCGTCCAGCTTCTAAAAGGATACAAGAGAGTCAGCCAATAATAAAAAAATTGCTCAGACTGCATGCGATAATGAAACAATAGGTTTCATGCTAAAGAAAGTTCTCTTATAGGAAAAAATATGTGTTCATATATACCTCAGGTATAACACTGCTATTCATACTCTACATAAGTAAATTTTTTGGGCAATTTACAATTTTCAAAGGATAAAAATAGGCATTCGTTATCCTAAGGCTTTAGAGCAGCTTATTCACCTGAAGTGGAAGATCTATGATGCCTTAAGTATGAGCATGATACTGAGAGTGGGTGGGCTTGTGCAACAGGAACTTTGACATCTCAAACAGAATATGATGTTTGTGCAACATTATCTTTATATCTGGAGTATTTGTCATTTCTGCATGTGGAATTTAAAGATTTGTACAACACTGCAGGAATTGGATAGGTGGAATGGACAAGGTCCTTCTGAGATCCTCAATCTGAATAAGGCTTTCTAGCCTGTTTAGAGGCAGTTCTTGTCATGCCACCCATGAGATGGTATTTTTAAGTGGTATGTTACAAGTACAGCCAAGATGTCTGAACCTCGGCATGCTTCAAAATCAGAGTGCTGTTAGCTTGTATGTAGATGCTTCATAGCCTCTTCAGATTTTCTCTTGTATATTTGTATCACAAACACAATATGTGAATTGCTGATGGATTTCAAAACAATCAAATGTAAATTGATTAGTCTTGGTTCTAAAATCCCTAAAGGTCTGTGTGCAGACTTTGGCTAAGATAGGCAGGAGTGCCTAGGAAAGGAGGAAAAGGGGGAAGGAGGCTGGGTGAATGTTCTTTAGGGATCTAAAGGAAGAAAAGCGATTTGCATTTCCAGGGAGATACATGATGAGAGAGTTTGGCTTAGGAAGCTGTTGGATGAAACTGAAGGAACATGTTAGGTGGAATTTGTGTCTGTGCTCCTGCCAGTGCTTGAGTTATTGGGAACACTACAAATCTAGAAATGAAACTTTGCCGCACCTTGTGATGCTTCTGATTAAGTCAGGCTGTGTTTACAGAGCTGTGTCCAGAGCTGTTTTCCTGTGCTTGAATTATGTTGGATCTCTCCTAGGAATGACTCTCTGTTAAGTTAGCATTTTGCTAAGGAACACTCAGTGGGAGCTTTAAGATTCCCCTCCACGTACAAAAGGGAATACTTGGTGAGGAACGCAGCATTGGTCTGAATCAGTTAAGAGCTCTGCAGGGTTTTTTTTGGCCCCCAAAGAATCACATCAGGGACAGTCTACAAAAGGAAGAATCAATCTCTCTGAAAAATAAACAATGAAAATAGCTTTATTTGGTAAAAATGAAAAACTTCAAGGCTTGTTTTCTCATGAATTTCTACTGAAGGAAAACATAAGGTAGTGTCTGTGACCAGAGTTAGGAGAAAAGTTGACTGAGTATTGACAGACACCACAAAAACTGGGTTAAAAGCTTGATGTTTTGAGGAGATATATTGTTCTTAGAACAAACATTATTGCAGAATGATACAAACTACACTAGGGAAATCAGCTAGAAGGGCGAGCGCTCTCTGAATATGTGGCAGCTTTGAAGAAGTTGGCAGAAGTGTATCTTTTTGGGACAATCATAGATCAGGCATTGCGGGATAGGAATGTTTATGACACATGAAATTGTCATCTGTGAAAGCTTGCAACCAGCGCACAGACACCCATACACGCACAAGTACTTTAGCATTTGGAGGTTAGAAAAGAATAGTCATATAAACCTTTGTTGTAACAGTAGGGATTATATTTTTGAAGTGGCAAACAAAATACACAGCAATTTTGGAAGAAAGTTGTTTGTTTTTTTTTTTAAGTATCCACCTAAAGAAAGTTGGGGAGCAGCCCCTGAGTCAAATTGCAGATGGCAAAGACATATTTATACTTTAAAACAATGTTATGAGATACAAGTTTCCTGCAAAAGTCTGCCTTCAGCAGAGACAGAGATGAAGCTGTCAGTCTTCCTTCTTCTGGATATATCCTTCCTGGGAAGATGAGCATGGTAAAACAAGTGAGGAGCAGAGAGCATAATGTAAGGTGAATGGACACCAGGGTGATGGGTAAGCAGAAAGACATGTCTCTCTGTTTCATAGAATATAGATTAAAAGGGAGAATGGATGAATGTTTGAATATTAAACTGATGTAAGTGGTTTATGAATTAAACATAATTGTTTAGCTTAATTTAAAACTAACACGTAATAGTTCACCTGCAAGAAGAAGTGATTTAGTCAGAGTCCACAAAGTTTTCCTCTTGATTCCAAGTAGAAGGCTTCCAAAACTAGAGACCACCACTGGTATAAAACATACAGGTCCAGGAGTTTATCTTGGTATCACACATATGATAAATCCAAACACAGAGGCATTTCTATTGAGTATTTATTAACAAGAGAAGATAATAATGCATAAGAAATATGAAGTAGATTACTTAAACTTGATAGGATTTGTCATATGAATGGACAATTAAAACTAACAGTTAAAACCAATTTTGTAAGGATAGGATGTAACAGAATACACGAGGCAACACATTACATCAGAGATCAGTTGGGTCAGATATTACTCAAATTCACAAAGCCTTTGGTATTTATGCTTTTCAGTTGTGCCTGCTCAAAGTTTTGATGGTATTGCAGGCAGGCATCTGACACAAAACATCTGTTCACACCAGGAAGCAGCATGAAGGGCTCCATAGGCATTCACCCGTAGGAAAAATTGTTCCATTAAAACGTAACATGGTTATTTCATTGTCATTTCATGCACCCAATTTTAAAGCTATCTAAGTTTCTAAAGATAATAGAGAAAGTGTTTCATCAAAGATGGATAACTTGATATCAGGCATGTGAAGGCACACCTCCTCCTGCGAGGAGCAGGGAGTTGGACTCGATGATCCTTATGGGTCCCTTCCAACTCGAGATATGCTATGATTCTATGATCCTATGATCTTTTTTGATAAATAAAGTGATTTTCTGACTTTAAAAGTTTCAAAATGCAAATGCAGAAGTATTGGTGACCACTATAATCATCATTATATTAAAGCAGCTGATTCTCCCAAATCTACAATAACTGTTGGTAGGACTGTCATGCACATTTAACTTATGAAGTGTTAACAAGTGAAAATTTCTCAAGGATATCCTGATAGATATCAATGAAATTAGAACTTGAGAGACGAGAAAAAAATGTTACATTGGATTTCTTGGCTTTAAGCTGCTATAGGCACAACAATAAAACAAATAGTATATGGAAAGAAAAATGGGAAAGCAAATGGAAGTGGATATAAGCTGCAAGTTAAAACCTGTAGGAGAAGTAAAGGAAGGACAAAGGTTTCAATGAAATATCAATTGCTCATAGAATTAAAAGTCGTAAGAATGCTTTAAAAATCTTATTGGTAACGTATAGGTTCACTGCTAGGTTTGTTTGATCAAATACTGATGTATAAAGACAGGAATGTTCAGCAGATATTTCAGTTCTTTATTTGAAATAAAACAGAGAGATGTATCTGTCCCATGTGATGCTGTTGTAATTGAAACTTTACCCTCTGTAGCAAAGGTTTTTGCTGGAATTAAACATTTTTAAGTTAACTGGCCAAGATATCTTACACTCAGGAACTACCCAGAATCTCTCTAAACCATAAATGTTAACCATAAAGAAATGGAAAACAGGGCAAATTCCAAGGGACTAGAAGACTGTAAACTATTTCCAAATATTTTAAAGGGTACAGAAGATTAACCAGAGAGTTACTAACAGGACAGAATGGTGTTAATTTTAAGTAAAAAATGGAATAGTTAATTTAAGCCATTACTCACAAAGTAGCTAGAAACAGAATTATAAGAAGGGGCAAAAATATAGGCAATGCCACTCAGCATTACTTCCTGAAAGACAGCGATTGTCATCAAGTTGTATGGGGTTTTTTGTTTAGTCTTTTAATAGGATTAGGCTTCGGTGATGAAAACATTATGCAGGTAGCAGGGACTTCTTCCAGCCAACTGACTTATTAATAGAAGATATTATGGTTAAAAAGCTTGAGATCTATGGGGTTAACAGGCCATACAAATTTGGCTTATAGATAGATCACAGAACTTAGTTGTTTATGCTGAGATATGATGAAGGGACTTTTTCAGTCAGTCCGTCATTTTCAAATCTTGATCCAGTGTTAGCCAACTTCTTTATCAAGAATGTAGATGCAAATATCACAACTTTCCAGCTTGCAGATGACACAAAGTTTGGTGGGGTAGTAAATGACGAGGACATCTCACTTTTACAGAGTGATTTGAATGGCTTGTTAAAATGGGTACAGTTTTGTACTTTCTAATACAACATGATAAAACATAATGTATCAGAAAATTGAAAAAAATAGTCTCTGGTTAAAGGATCGGATAATACTGAACAGCAGTAAAGCAGTGAAGAAACATAGTAATGGGTCAGTCAGAGACAACTGCTGATCACGAGCTCTTTCTGCAGGATCTGCCTCCATGGCTCACATGTCCCTTTGGTAAGAAAATAAAGCCGATACCAGGTAGCAGTGTGGAACTCATTTTCCCTCTGTACATAGCACAGTAAAACTGTGAGTAGGATATGTATCCACCCACACTTCAGGAAGGACACAGAAAACAGTAGAGAGAGAGATGAAAAGGATATTAAAAGGGATTTGGGGGAAGAAAGAGGGAACAGGTGTTAGGATCCAAGGGTTAAGGCTTCTCAGGTATTCATTTTGTAAAATAAACTGAGTGGGCCTTTAATCTCTCTCAGAATAATTCCAAATCATGATGACAATTAAACATCAAAATATATGGTAGATTTACCATTGGAGTCTTGAAGGTGAGATCATACATCCTTTTAAGAAACATGCATACTTCCGACCTATAAGTAAAGCTCACTGACCCTTTGGCCCATGCCTCTCTGTGGTGGTCCTTTATGGCTCTGGATTCTGTGGTTCCAGTTTAGGTGCTTATTAGATTTGTAACTTCACAATGAGATGGCAATTTTAACCAAACCTACCCTTGGCTTTCACCAAGCCAGTGGTATGAGCGAGGAAGGCTTTCACTCTCCCCAAAGGCTGTTGCTTTCTTCCTACCACATCTGCGGATACTCCAACAGCCTCGTTCAGGAATTTCTGACCAAGCATTAGGTTCATTTTCACACATCTGGCTAATCAAACTTACAGACAGAGCTCCCCGTGTAAATCCTAACTCATCAGTATCAGTGCAGAATCCTTGGGCTTTCCAGGCCCATATTTCTCATTGTGGCTGCTGGCTTCCCGCACCCCATGCAATTTTGCTTTGTACGTAATGTTAGATCCCTAGGCTCAGCGCAGGATTTCTTGTGTAACAATTTGGATTACAGGCAGCATAAAAGATTCCTTTTGTGAGAGGGGTGTTTTCTGACAAAATTCTGTCCCTTTTCACCCTTACGCTATTTCTCTGTTTCCCTACCTTTCAGCCTGCTTTCAGCTGCTGCCTCAGAAAATGGATATCCTGACATCTTGCATCAGTTCTGACAGTGTTTCAAGAAAAGTATGGGTTGATAGACTGCAGTAAAATGTCGTGATATCTTCACTATGCCAAGGAGCTCAAGAGGTTTCAGCCATAATATACCCAGTAACTGAAAACAGCTTGGGCTATGGCACAGAACCATTGTCATAATCCTAGTCAGAATTTAGATGCCAACATTTGGGAGGTAGGGGGAGCATATCAGTGTTTGGTTTTTGTCTTGAAACTTTTTTGATAGTAACATATATGTCAGTTATATTATCCTCTCTCGGAAAAATACACACATGTTCTCACTCTGATGGCGGTTGCGTAAGGGTGTGAAATATATGAATGCATTCATATATGAATATATTGTGCAGTAAAAATTACCATTTATTTAATTTGGAGGAAGATACTATTTGGGGATGAAAAACATTCCAGCCTGATCTACCTCTGTTTTTCCTTCCACAAACCTTCATGATTGTCTGATCCCACTTGCTGGAAGAGAGGTTGGTAATTTGGTAGCGCTTCTTTGTGAATCAAAAGGATAATATTTGTACCTTTTGAAAAATCACTTTTTTCCAAATAAATAAAAAGCTACATAGTAGAATATGGCTTTTAATTTGATGACAAAACAAGCTCAAATACTGCATTGTTTCAGTTTGGTTTTTATTACATATTGTTGCTTTACATATCATATTTCACATGGTTAGTGCTCAGCTCTACCTGAGCTGTTTAGGTACCCTGACTTTGTTTCTATTTCTGCTTTACTTTCCACTAAAATATCAAATGTTTCGAAAGTTAATTTAGAGGAAAAAGAACATTTGTTACAGTAATATGTTTCATCATCGTATAGGATATCCTCTGTATCACTCTATCCATTCAGGGTGCTGCTGCAATTAATGCAATCATTCTGTAACCTGGCCTTTCATAGCAATAATACCGGCCTTTATGTAGCCTGTCTCCTGTTTTCTGTTGTGTAAAACTTTTCACTGTGGATCTCAGCATGGTTTCAAAAATGCATCTATCTTATTCTTTATTTTATCACGCAACCTTGAAATAAGAAGTTAATTTCTATCACAAACTTGACCTTTAATGTTGTTGAGCCTTATCTTTTCTCATACTTTTTCTTTAACCTTCGAAGATACAAAAGGCATCTAAAACCCATGCAGAGCGTTAAATCCTAAATATTTTCTAAGCAGCTATCATCTACTTGCCACATTAGAGTTGTAAATTAAGGTCTCATGTGTTGCAGAAACCAGCCTTCCATATCACAGTTTTCTCCCCTGAATGAGGCAAGAGTCAGTCAGTAAATATATGTGGTCAACCTCAGATTTGCCTCACTGGGAGTTCACATGTATTTTTAACTGCCTTCAATTGTTAATGTATTCCTCAAATGAGATGCATCACCTTGAAGAATGACTTTTTGCCCTCTGGGAATACGCCAAACAAGTATTTCATTCACTATGATAATCAGTTCTACCTCCAGCAACATATGAAACCCAAATTTAATAGGCACTAGTGATTAGGTTTTAAGACACAGAGTCATCCCTGTCCACTGTAATAATAATAATAATAATAATAATAATAATAATAATAATAATAATACAGGAGGAAAAAACCCACTATATTTGCTTTTAGGAATCATTAATAAAAGCAATGTAACTATCAATGTTTGGGGGATATGCTTAATAAATGTCATGTCTCTTGTCATTAAAGAAAAAAATTATAGCAGTATTTTTTTATTAATTTAGAAATTGTCTTCAGCATAAATAAAAACTACTATTTAAGTTTTCCTACATGACTTAGTTGTATAACCTCAGAAAACAAACAAAAAAAAAAGGAGAAAGTGAACTGCATATCAGATTTTTTAAAAGCTTGCAATTATAAAATTTACAATGAAAGAAAGAGAATGTGGGAGAGAAAAGGAGAAAATTGACTCCCTGTATGGTTTTCAGTGTTAAAATTACCTGAGATCTTCCTGAACTTAAACTTTTACAGAAAGCAGAAAGGATAGTTTTACGACATTATGGAAAATAAAAAATCAGCCTTTAAATCAGCAGCTTAGGTTGTGGACAGTAAATGATACAGTGGTTCCACTTTCTTGGAACTGAGAAGCAGAAGAAAATGAAGAAAGATGCCAGTGACAGGGTGAGGATGATGGGAGCAGGCTAGCATTATGAATGATATGTTAAGTGATTGGCTCAGATGGAATCATGGGATTGCTGCTTTTTGCAGATGCTGATTTTCATCTATATTGTTTGCCTCTTTCTCAGAAAGGCCTAACATATGCAGAATGTGTGTGCATGCGCATGAGCAATATAGACAAATACAGATATATATTTATATGATAAGTTATATATTCTTATATGTTCAGAAGCCACCTTATCCCCTTTAATGTCCTTACACCTGATCCATCTAGCTAACCAAGACAGCTTACTACAGCATAAACCAATAAACTGTGTTTTACATTAATTAATATCCTCCTGCTTTCCTTATTCAGGGAACTATGAAATTTCTTTTTTTGTTTGTCTACTGCACTGAAAGGGAAAATGTTTTGAGATTTTTTTTTACTAATTACTAATTCTGAAAGGTATCTTCTGATCTACTAAACTGCATAAATACAAGAAATACTTAATAACAAAGTGTTGTCTAATAGGAAGACATACTGAGGTCCTGTTACATTTTCTTTGATGTGCTTTAAGCTGCATACCGTGCATTCTCTGCGTTCAAACTATCAGGCATTACTGGGTTCATTTAGTCTGCCTGCTTCTTTGTGTGGACAAACAGAAAGATAAAATGATGCTTAACACTGATGAGATATATCAGAAACACATGCATGCAATTAAACATAATACTAATTTTGAAGGGTTGTTTTACTAAGATTACCCTCAGCAGCATTTTTTGCGTCATAAACAATCCCTAACTCCAAGCTTCATCTCTGAACATTAACTCCTTAGTGCCTTGTTCATTTCTTTTGAGCCTTGCCCCGTATTCTTTGAATATTTTTGCTTTGTAATTGAAACAAATTGAAATTTAGAGGGTGCATGGGTGGGTCACATATTAGTGTATAAATAACACCTTTAACTGTTTTTGTATAAGATTCTGATGTGAGAAAAAAGTCAAATCTCCCCTCATTTTCTAAAATATACCACTATTTTTTTGCTGTGCAATTTAGGTACCAATTTCATTTGTTACAAAAGCATCTACCATCTAAAGACTTGTACACAAAGGCACGTAGGCATCTAAACACTAATAAGGATGTGCTGGTTTTCATCTGAATAACTTGTTAGAGGTTATACATTATATGAATATGTATAACGGCCATGATAATACTTAGGATACTGTTTCTGTGTGATAATTCAGTTTCTGGCAGAAAATGCCACAAAACTGCTCAGTTTAAAGTTTCTTAGCTTAAAACTTTACTCTAGATCAGGTCAGTAGCATTTACGTAACTAATTTCTTGCTGTAATCCTATCTTTTCACTGAACATTTACCAATTGCTTGTGGGGAAAAATAATGAATTCCTTTTTTCAGAGCAATAAATATTGATAATTAAACTAATGAAGTATTATTATTTTTTCCAGGCTGGACATAGAATTGACCCAGGTGCTCATTATTAAAACTTTTTAATATATTTTTGCAGAATGAGAAAATGAACATCAGTGAACCAATATAATTAGCATGCCTTCTAAATAGATGATATAGTTACATACTTGTTAGTATTAGGGGATCCTACAAATTTCATTTACCAAGATACAGCCCAGCAGGCATTTTCTAGTGAAAAGGGCGCCTGTGAATCCCCAGTATACCACTCAGATCACCCCCTGAGGGGAAACGCAACTTGCATTCAAATCAAACGTTTTCCTATCAAATGCTCTACTAATGGCTTTCCTATGAGACCCAAGCCTGTCAGTCACCTACTACCTATTTAGACATGTTAAAACAGAATTCGTTGTTTATTTGTATTTCATTGAAGTGAGTCTGTTTTCTCATATTGAATTTGTATCCAAACCCCAGGTTGTCAATACTACTTAGTTAGATCCGCTGTTTCTTGTGTTTTTCTCTGCATGTGATCCAAGGGAAAAAATAGTGTCACTCATGCCAGTTTTAACCCTCCTATAAATCCTTAAGCAGTGTATTAACTAATTTTATAAAGTAACTAACATACACGTTGAAGGCTCTAGGAAACAGTTCTCACATTGAAAGCTGTTTTATCAGATTTAGCGATGCCTTTGCTATGCTACGGTTTGCCTCGAAAGAAGCTAGAAAAATGACCAGTGTAAGGAAAAAGGAAGAGGGGGGGGAAGCCATTGTTTTTAATATTTCTCCTAAATTACAGTAAGTTTAATTGTCTCAGTTAAATATAGCTTGACTAGTCAGTAGACATATGTGACTGCTGTGATTTTTCTGAAAATTATTTAAATTAATTCTGTTAGCAACCTCTAAGTTAGTTTACTTGTGCTTAAGCCTAAATCTGTGCATTAAACATTCCATAAAAACAAGAACTAAGTGTTATGTTTGATATGCACTTCAAAAGCCTAAAAGGCCAAAGAAAGCCCTTCCTTAATTATTTAAGAAGTGTCTGTAAAGGAAACATGAGCAAATAGCATTCATGCTTTCATCCCCAGTAACCTTTTATTGTCCTTTTCTTCAGATGGCCAAGTCAGTATATTTAATAAAGGGAGCAGCAACCATCAAAGAAGGCAGGGGTCTAATAAATGGTCCTGATTAAAGGCCCTGACAGGGTATGAACTTTGCATAAATTTTCCTATGGTGTCAGGCTAGGATCCTGATTGAAAACCCATTAACATAATCACACATTTAGAGGAAATGCTGTAATGTATCAAAAACATTTCCCTTAGTGTAATAATTTTAAGGACATTAAAATGCAAATGATAATAAGGAGCTGTGTTTTAGTGATGTTCTGAAAGCCTGATTATTCAAATATTTAGTATGAAATATGGAAGCTCCTTTAACTAATGCATCTACATGATTTCAAAGATTTAATCTATATTTGTACTTGAAAGACTTTTATACCACTACTGAATATTTCCTGTTAATTTTAGACTTGCAAAATCCAACAAGAAATTTAGTTTAAATGATAGTGCTAAGTGCTAAGACCTTTTAGCCTGCTTAAAAAAAAAAAAAATCTGTGTTGAAACCAGGACACCAGCTATGCTCTTTCATTAAGTACTGAATTGTGAAAGTCCATGTTTTGGTATTGTTTAGATTATAAAAATAGTTTGCAGGATTCAAATCATGCTTTTCTCTGTTTCTATTAAAATATATGCTTAAAACAGATTAGCCATTGAATCACAGCAGTGATATTCTTTAATGCTAATTTTTAACAATAAAAGAAACACTATCCTCCCACACACAAATAGCCATAATTATGTAAAGAATGACTGCTTCAGACTGATGACTTTCAATATGCTTGAGTCTAGCATACTGGTATAAGAGGCCAGAAAGGTCAACAGTAATTCATAACTGCTATAAAATTGTGTAGCATCCTAGGGCTTCTGGAGGATGCTGACATTATCATGCTTCTTCTGCTGGTTTGTATATGTAAATTTGTGATAGGAAGTGCACTGCTTTGCCGTATCGCATGCAGAGCATCAATCAGGCGGTAGAATACATCAGAGTATTTTCATTATGCCTAGTTATTTACTGCATCAGAAGAAATTACCCTGGCAAGCCAAGCGGCCTTCTCTGGATAGCATGATATGACCAACCAGGTTTCAGCTCAGGAGTCCTGTAAACATTACAGGATTAATCTCACAATCACAATCATCAATCTTTCCTAGTCCTGCCTGGGTGCAACTGCGGAGATTGGTAACCAGGCAATGTAGATTTAAATTTAACCCTGAACATCAAGAGCTATATGTCAGATCCGTGCACCATATTACAAACACCTATATTTTTACTCCAGCTTTACTACAAAATGATGAAAACATAAAATTTTTCCACTTCAGATTCATGTCTAATTTTTCATTCCCATTTTTGATGCATTACAGGGAAATGAGAAATATTCTGAAAAAGATACATTTCATAATACCAGACTCTAATGCTAAAATGATGCACTGTGATGCCTAGATCTAATGTATGTATTAGAGACAACTGACACTGCAGTAAAATGTGGAGTAGTAATTCAGGTTCAGGACCAGACTTGGGCTCCTTGGCACCGAGCCATTAGAGGTTAGGGCACTGTAGGGGTAATGTACTTAGCCTCTAACAAATGGAGCATTAAATACATCACGCTGACTCATAGGTGGCACTGGCACCAGTTTCTGAAATGACTGCTTGCTTGCCTTCTTGCCAAAGGAGAAAAGAAAAGGATTCTGGCACACCTAACTGCTCTGTGTAAAAACAAGAAGCTGGGAAATGAGAGCAGCCTATACAAAGGTTTCATCACTGTGTGTTTAACTATGTACAGTATATAACCTAGCCTATTGAGATAATGTAAAAGATAACATGTATTCTTTTTTCTTTTTTTTTTTTTTTTTGAAAGTCAGGTGAAAATAGCAGTGATAATGATCATTTTTCAATAGCCAAGAAACAGTAAATATAAAATGAACGGATCACGTATAGAGACTGTGTGGCAGTTTAATTTGAACTCTGATCTTTATTTTTACTCCTGTCCAACATACTTTTTTGCAGCATGCATCCTAAACATTCGTCTCCCTTTCTATCTCTCTGTCTGTGTTTCTCCGTCTCCCTCTGTCTCTGTCTCTCTGTGTCTCTCTCTTTCTCTCTCTCTGACATACATGGTTGTTCTGTTTTATAGAAAGCCTATAGAAAATGTTAAAGAGCTTGGGCTTACTTTTGTGCTTTACAGAAATATTATTTTCCATGATTTTGTGCTTTTCCTTTTATTTAATCAGAACTGCAGGCACTTCACTGCTATATATGAATACATTCCCTCTGTAATAGGTTCCTGCTTAGCAAGAGAGCTAGCCTTTGCCTACTAAATAATCCTTGTATAATATGCAGCGATCATACTCATTTGGTCTTCAAGAAATGATGAAAACTCTGCAACACTCTGCTTAGCTGATGCACACATTTGAAACCACTGATTTCAGAGATGCTTCCTGATTTATGCCAGCTGAAGGTCTCGTTTAGAGTGTGCTTTCCTTCTAGAGATGTGGTGACTGAACAGTTAAATGCAGAGAAGATGGGTGTATTGCAGTGCTTACTCCATTATTTCTGTCCACAATCCTCCTCCCCCAAATTGATTTTTTATCTTTTTGACCATTTTTAAATAACTAATAGCCTGATATACTTTTGTGACTATATCTAGTCACATGCTGTTCTCTCTTCATAGGCCCAGTTAAACCCACAATACATAAGTCTTCCAGTGCAGATAAGACAAATGTGCACCACCTCACGCTGTTTCACAGATCAGCTTGGTGCGTGTGGGGGTGTGAGGGGTGGGAAACTTACCTGTTTGCAGACAGGGTTCACAAAGCTCTTTAGAAGGTAAAAAGCACATTTACACAATGAACTAGCAATATAATTCCTGGTTCTTTGTTGCTTGTTATCATAGCACGATTAGGCATTTCTTTGACCACAGGCTCATAGAAATGTCTTGGGTGGGCAGGAAGAGATGAGAACAGTCTAAAAACTAGCCTGGGCTGGCCTGTTTGTACAGGGTACACCTCCTGGCTCTCGTGCCTAGAAAATCTGCAATCTCTGGGCAGCCACAGGGCTATCCTATGGGCCCAGCTGTGGCACAGAGAATGCGACCTCCTATCCTTCTGCTGGTGTATTGTTAAGTTTGCCATACTGGAGGTGGTGAGCAAGTACACAGCTCTGTACGCACCCATGGACACCCAAGAGTCCTGACTCAGCACTGGGCAGCTATGGAGTTCACAGACTTCGGCCACAGCCTGTACGTAATGAAATGGTGGTGTCTTCGCCCTCCTTGTAAAGACTCTATAAAGCAAAAAAGCTCCATTCTCTCTTCCCATCTTTCCAGAATTCCATTAAAAGAAGAGATTAACCTTCTTGTTCAGTGCTAGAAGACAGTGATTATTATTTTTTCCGCATTTAGTATTAACTGATGACATGGAATGAGAAGCTGACTTATTGTAAACTACCACAGAAAGAAAGGCAGGCTGAAAATTCAGCCCTTTGCTAAGGGTGAATCCACAGTATGACATAAGGCAGGTTGCTAGACTCTAAACTTGAAGGAAGCTTGCTCTAGAGAGTGTTGCAATACACATCAGCTTATTAATTTAGAGACCTATTAGTGACAGGCCACAAACCCACTCATAAATTTATAAAGAGTAAAGGACTGAACAGAACTGTTCAATTCCAGAAATTGCTCATGTGTTTGGTGAATTATGAAATATAAATTTTGAACCTCTTGTACTGGATACACCTAGGAAATTCTGAGCTGGTAATGTTTTATGGGCCAGGCAGATTTTTCCAAGCCTCTAAATGACATTGTAGTGTGTGGCATCTTATGAGGCCCAGCAGCTCTAGAAGAGGCAAGGGAAGCATTCCCTCTGGGGTCCCTCTGACGTGCCTGAGCATTTCTAGCTGCTGCTGCCCCCACAGAAAAATATCAACAAATAATGCCTAGTGGTAGGAGCCAAGAAGGCTAGCTGGTGCGCTGAGGAGGGCAGCACCCAACAGTTAAGGAAGTGCCCAACGCCTGGAAGGACTCTTAGGCAGTGTGGACATGCCATGAGCAAAATATATTTCCATGGCTCCTGTCTCCCAGTCTCCCCATTGCCATTTGTAGCAGCAGAACCACTAGCACACTCAGTAAAATTTTATCAGATGTGGCTGCAGGAGTTACTGTTCCACCTATAAGCAGCAGAGATGTAAGAGGGAACTCTCCAAAGCGTAACAGTTTGGCTACCAATGACGCTACCTGCACAATGTCCCATTAGAAAGGATATATGAGATTACTTTAACAACGCACAGTTTTGCAAGGCTTAAATTCTGCTTGTCTATACAAGAAGTTAGTATGCAGTAAGCAAGGGTGTGAATTAACAGAGCACAAACTACAGCACCTCACAGGACTGGGCTCTTTGTTTATATGCTGTTTAGTTACTAAGTTCTTTAAGGAAAGTACTCTGTTTTCACTCCTGTCTAAACAAATACCTTTTTGTATGGATATTCCTAGTATATATTGTTTGGTGCTACCCACTCCACTTTCTATAAAGGCTGTCCCTGCGCAGTGTAGCCAGTGTTATAAATTCACATTAATGCTTACTAGTATCTATCTTCTCCATCTAGACAACCCCAGCCAAATGGTGGCAGAGCCTAAAGCAGGACCTGAAAGACATTTCTTTATACATAAGCCTGAGACTATCTCCCCAGCTATCGCCCCAGCTAATCCCAAACTCAGTGGAGTTAGCGTGATACCGTGGGAGCAGTGATTCTTAAACAGCAATCAAAAGCAAGAAAAATCCTAATAATGTACAGGGGCATCAGTCTTGCTAGCTTACACCTAATTAATGAAATCTAGGATGCACTATTCCTCCTTTCAGCAACAGCATCCTGTACTCTCTAAAAAAACTCCACAAAATTATATTCTTAGATTTGCTGCTCTGAACTTTTACACCTCTTAACAGTTTGGCTTTGTCTTATCCTTTGCATCAAACATGATCCAACACTAACCTTCTCTCACCTCCTCAGACTAAATTTAGGATGCTGTAGGAATCTAACCTAGGCTGTTATATAGTACCTATCACTGTAGTATGTATGAGCTCAGCATCTCCCAAGACCGGGTTCTTTGTTTGTATGATGCTTAGGTTATAAGGTCTTAGAGGAAAATACTCTGGCTTCTGCCTTGCCTTAATAGCCTAGCCTACTGTTTGCACTATACAATTAAATTGTAATAGTATTTGGATGAATTTCCAAAAATGTTTATCCATTTTACCTATTCTCAACTTTACAATATTGGAGTCACTTCATGTAATAGTATTAGCTGCACTTTGGGGTTGTCCAGCTGTAGGAAAAAAATGAAGACCTTCACCACGTTGGGCAGAAGATAGAAGTGTGTATGCGTTTTGCTTCACATAAATCTGTCAGCGGTCTTGGGGCTAGTGCCAGAAAGTAGATGGAGCACCCCACCCCACTAACAACCAGGTTGATGGTAATGACAGACTAGCAAATGTTTTATGATTCCACTGGAGCCTCATCCCTGAGCCTCTGCGTTTGTGAAACTCAAATGTAGAGTAGCATGGAGAAAGCCACATCCCCTAATGGGACAGAAAGCGCCTGCTAGTTTGTGAAGAGATTCCACCACAGCATACTTTTAATGACCACTTCAGACTAGTGACTGCTGCTTATGCACTGATGAATGTGTCCATGCTTAGTCGCTCTGACAGAGCTGGGATGAGCTAAAATAAAACTAGGCAGACTGGCTGGAAACCAGCCAGTCGACAAGCCTACCATACTCTTATAATGCAACAAAATTAATATTTTCCATGTCCTCAGTTTCAAAGTTCTTTACTTTGAACAAAAGTTTAGAGCAATAAAAGCTCAAATTGGGCGAACATTAATTCTGATGAAAAATTGGTGATTTTGGATCTTGATGCATCCTCCCTCTTTTCTAAACACTAGAACTTTGCTTCTGTGTGCTTGGAATATATATTAACTTGAAAAATTCAAAATACAATGAAATAATTTTGATTCATAGTAATTATTAATGCTGGCATTTAGACCTAGGAATGTGTGTTTATTTTGATGTGCATTTTCCTCTAAATATTACCAAAAACACCAAAGTAAGCTTTAACCATGGTAGCAGATGTTTACAGTACATTCTTAGAACTAGGTAAAATGTGGGTCCTGTGATCAGATAGTTCCTAGCTATGCTCAAAATATATACAACTTAATGCTGCAACAAAATACAAGTAAAAACACTAAAATTAACATTCTAACTCCTGTTAGCTGATATTATGCTCTCTTTTCCTCATTCTTCTTCCACTTCTTTCCTTGTTTACTTCAAAGAAAATATATGGTAAATCAGCTTTCAGTAGCCAAAAAAGGAGTTGAGTATGTGGGTGTATTGGTACACAAATAAGTGATGCCCTATTTTCCTTGCAGCATTCCAGCTCATGTCTCTCTTTCCTTTTCCTTCTGCTCCACATATCACACAAGGACCCTCAGACTGCAAGTTTCTTCAGCAGGAATTTTTCAAGTGTCACCAATTCCATCAATGCATGTAATATGTCCATAACTCTCACGCTCAAAAGTAAATTATGGATGTCTATAGAAAGATTCTACCCATAGCTGTGCTTAAGTTTAACAGGTTTTGGAGGCATATACTTTTTTTTCCCTTCTTTTTCTTCCCACATTATTTCTCCTTCCTTTTTCCTTCACTCCTTGTCACTTCTCCTGAAGCTGCACTATTATGGGAAGATTTGCTTGTGAGAAGATGTGATTTGCATTACATCTTGAAGTATGTTAAATTTTCCTTCCAGAGTCAGGAACTTAATACAGGAAACACTTTTGAGCATTTGAACATGCGTTCCATACACTTTAGCATTTTCAATAAGAACAGGTGCATTGGTGGATCTTGGATAGAAGCCAGTATCTAAAATGTTAAGGTCTTAAATATAAGGACCAGGAAGTTGATTTGTATCTGGATAATGAATGCAGAAATCCATTAGAGTGTGCAGATTTCCATTATGATCTCTTGGCAGGTTTTCCTGCTTAAGAGGTGGGCTGCTGAGTGTTGCACAAGATGAAACTTCTGTGGAGCCCTTAGCCCTAGTTAGCAACGTGGAGATGATAAAAGCATGAATCACAGTTTCCAGATCTTCCTTTGACAGGAATGGGCACAGTCTCCTGGGAAAGTGGAAGTACAGCCATTTCTTACCACAATTATCTCTGTAGTCAGGACTATCAGTGAATCTAATACAGCCTCAAGATTGTTCTCCATTATCAGCTAGTGGGGGGATATCCTCTCTTGAAGGTACAGTCAACATCACTGATTGCTCCTTTCAGTGTTTTGCACTAACTTACATTTCCCTTTAGGAGGTTGCTTTAAAAATGTTAAGCATCTTGTTCAGCTATCAGTGGCCTTTTAGCTACTCAGGTCCTTGCATCAATTTAAACTTTTTATTCATAATTTTATGTTCCCTCTCTTGGGTGATAACATTGATTGTAGAGGCTAAGGTGGAGGTGGTGGAGCTGGTGAAAGTTCAGCAAAACTGTGATATTGCAATTACCTCCACAGATCCAGTTGTCTCTGAAAAGGAGGGGTGAGATAAATCCTTGCAGGGCTTCATATAGATAACCTCTAGATAGACAGCTATCTCACAATTCGCTGAGATCTACTTAAAAATCGTTCTACATCACCTTGGGTATTCCTTAACCAGATCAGCTGGAGGACACCCATCACCACCACCCAGGCAGTCTGCATTGTCTATTCCTGCATGTAGCCTGATGATGAGGGCTCCAATATGTTGAGATAAGTCATATCTTTGCACCGCAACACTCTCATTGAACAGTCAAGAAAAGGATTTCAGAGAGTATTTGACAGCAGGTGAGATCACTCCGGTCAAGTGTTTAGTGTCTTGAAAGATCTATTGCACATTATGATGGTTGGGAGATTACATTCTGTGAACCAGCATTTATTCTTCCGGTCATTAAAGTAGCCAGTTGTACTTTGCTAGCTTTTACTAGCTATTAGGGTCAGGAATTTGCTTAATAAATCATAATAGCATATGTGAAGACATTTTTTGCATCTCTTAAAGTATACAGCACATTATAGGCCATGTCTATGTAGGCTCCACTTTTTTATTATTTGAATTGTGTTTGTGCATTTTTCAAAATAAAGTCCTGGGTACTCCATACATTAAGGAAGAGATCTGCATAGATTGTTTTATAGAGACTGAGGGCAGGTAAGATTCATTTTTCAGCTTTCTGAGTCTGGACAAAAATGCAAAAATACATACTCGTTTTTGTGATGGAGATCCATGCATGTGTACAGTCATATACCAACAAAAAGAACAAGCAATTTATGCCTAGCTTTTCCAGCCTGGTGAAGGAAGGAAGCCTTGAATTGCTTTTATTCCCTTTGGTCCAGTGCATTTAGAAGCCAAAGACTGTACTGACCACGGGACTGAGGATGGTAAAGCAGCTTCTAGATCATGTTACACTGTGGTTTCTTCACTATGAGGAAAATTTTCATGAAAGACACAGTGTTACTGATTTGTCCATCTAAAGTGGCATAAACCATTTGGAACAGAGTAAAAAATCTCATCCTATAGAACATATATATATATGTTCTATATTGTACAATCATATTGTATATGATTTTTGCGTGTGTAAATACCGAGTGTGTGTGTGTGCGTGTGTGTGTGTTTGCATATTATGCTTGAGCTCAGACCTTGCTCTTCCTTCCTAGCCACAGCCACCAGAATCAGTGTGGAAAGGTTAAGGCATATTCATCCTTTTGTCACTCACTGTACATTTATTTGTATATGTATTTCTTTAAATATGTAGACACTGTACACACTACAAAACTGAATAATTTGTTATCAATAATTAGTTATCAATAAAATACTGTTCATC
Organism: Ciconia boyciana; assembly: GCF_034638445.1. NCBI lineage: Eukaryota > Metazoa > Chordata > Aves > Ciconiiformes > Ciconiidae > Ciconia > Ciconia boyciana. The sequence continues at coordinate 34,252,171 of NC_132935.1, read as the reverse complement.
CTTCTCTTTGGAAAGGAAGAGTACAAAGATCAACAGGACTGGGTGAACTTTTTGTTCACTGTGGTTCTTTGAAAGGCTGTCTGCCTTAAAAAACTTCATCCATTAATTTTTGGGTTACAAAACAACAGAGCAGAACTCCAAAATGTAGGGTTTTTACAAAACCCATATTCAAGAAGTGAGCTTAAATTAATGGCTCTGGCCTTTCTCTGCCTCTGCTGTTAAATAAATAACGTTTATTTGATTGAAGCAATATCTGGTGTTATTTGACTGCTTTCCTATACCAAGGTCTGCAGTAAATATATGTATACAATACCACTCATATATATGTATGTATATGTTTCAATCTTTGGCAATCTTTGCTTCTAATACTTTTATTAACTCCTACATACAAGATATCAAAGGTTTATAATTGTTGAGATCATATGCTGTAAATGTAGCCACAGTTTCAGTCTCTAATAGTTGGGGTTTTTTTCTTTTATATCAGTATATAATAATTTGATTGCTTGAGCTCTGACTTTGTTCTTCTATTCATTGCCACCCAGAATCTCTCACCTACCAGGACTGCTGTGGAGAGGCTAGGGCTTAGGCGTGCTGTTGATGCTCCATGCAGATACAAAAACAAGAAAAAAATAGTCAGAGGAACTACTTCAGCCTGGAGATTTGAGTTGCAGTCTCAGAGCAGTCTGGTTTAGGGTGGTGGGGGTTTTTTTCTTCCTTTTTTTTTTTTTTTAATTTTAATCAAGATTTTACTGTATTTCCTTTTTTCCCCTCAGGGCTAGAACCTTGTATTCATACAGCACTTCACACAGTGGGACCTTGATCCTGACCAGGACCTCTGAGTGCTACCATTATATAAATAATAATAAAATGAAGCGGAACAAAACAGGAGCCCTATGGGCTAGTTTTTAATGCTCCTATCTCTTCTTCATCAAAATTAAACCAATTGAAAGATAACACTGAGCAGGGGATTTTTTAAAAAATTTTGACTGATTGTACATTTTCATAACACACGCATCACAAAATGACTGCATGACTCATTTTCAAAAAGAAATTATAACATCGCATTCGCTTGGTTTTACTAGGCAGGCTGCTATGCATACATTGTTTGGTGGCATCCTATTCTCCTGGACAAATAGTAATTTTTAAAGGGATTTAATGCTATGAGAAAACACTTACTTTTTAATTGTTATTATTGTATTATTTTAACAATTGTAGTCTGTTAAACAAATCTACAAAAAAATGCTTAATACCACAAAAACAGATTGAGCTAAGTTTATGAAATTTACAGATTACCTAAAATGCTAGGAGTTAATTACAGTCTGCTTTCCCTGGCATGTCAGCTTGATTAAATTTGGAGTTCCAAGATGAATTGGCCCAAATTCATTAGTGTTCCCCGGGTGCATATGTTGGTCAAGGTCAAGCGAAGCACATTGACTGTAGTGTTAGTCAGGAGGGGGAAGGGTTTCCAAAGGAGGTGGACTCTTAAAAGGTCTGGGGTTGCAGCAAGAAACTTTGATACTTTTTAACTTAATAAATCTTGACAGCCTAATCATGGCTAAGCCTTTGCAGTGTTATTGGTACAGATGGCAAAGCTAGACATATTTAAAGAGATCTCAGCAGCTAGTGGCAGGAGAGCATTGAATCCAAATGCACTGTTGGGCTCTCAGAGAAAGTGCAAGAAGGGAGGATAAAAAGCTACACAGCATTTCCATCTCTTGACATCTCCAACAGCCTCAGATACAAAATATGATAAGGCTCCTGCTGAGCTAATAAGCCCAACAAATGTCTGTGTCCGTGAAGTAGATGAAGTGGGATCAAGTAGTTGGGGGCTGCTGTATGAAAATAAGCCAGCACCCAGGGTATAATGGCACTGTAGAAAGCTGCAAGGTCAGGCTGATGACAGAAACACTGGATAAGTAGAGACCCCATCAGTAAAACAGGTTTGCCTGCTGGATCTGAGCCACATAACTATTAAAAAAAATCCCTATGTTTTAGAAAACTCATCTAGTTTAGTAAATAAAAGGACAGCATTTGGTTTGTTGTATGAAAAACTGCAACTGTTTCCTACTTACTGCCATACAGATTGTATGATGAATTGTTTCTCTGCAAAGTGTTACATCAAAACAGACCTGCAAAGAGGATTTGACTGTAAACTAAAGGAGTTTTTTAAAGAAAGCAGTAATATCAGATGAACCATAGATTTGTTCAAGGCCTGCTGGCATGTTACACTGTTTTTCTCTTAATTTCATGTACATCAAGTATATCTCTATTCATCTCACTCTTAAATACAGCTCTATCTATGTGTTCCAATAAAATAATTTAAGCTGATATCATGCTGGATATATGAGAGTGATAAGTGAGTCTTCTTTCATTTGCAAAGAAAAATAAAGACCGATCTTACCTAAATAGCACTAAAATAATAATTAGGCAGTGCTTGGAATTTCAGAAACGGGTCAAGCTGTTACATTAATTCTTAAAGCATCATGTTCACTTAGTGCTACTTGTAAAGGTGTGTTTGAAAAGTACAGAACTTTCTAAATACCACGTGCATTTGTTTATTACATTTGGGAGACGATGTAAAAAATCTGACAGCATGTCACAAAGGTCATACCTATAATTCCCTTTAATTTAACTGTGTGATATTTTAAATTTATGCAAACATAATTATTGCTAAATTCCAGTGTGCTGTACATGTGCTACTGAAGCCAAAACAAGCCAGATCTGGTCCTGTGAGTAACAACAGCATTAGGAAAATAAATCGGTAGTGATAGATGATGAATATTTATGATTGTTTCTCTTCTACCATTTTAATCATTTACAGATATTTTCAGTTTTCACCCAGCAGAAGTACAACTGAACGCAGTGCCTCCCCTGGAGTCTTAAGGAGGATGCATAGTAATGCGGCAACCAGCCTCCTCCCCTCTACCCAGGGCTGGGTCGTATGTTGTATTTGCAGGCTTGCATTGGGATGCAGAGCTGCGCTGCTCAGCAGGAGCTCCAGGAAGCATGGTGCCTCAGGCAGGCACCTCGTCTCCTGAAGCTCTGCAGTGGCGTGTGGAGAAGTGCATTGGCTGCTCCAGCCTTTGAGGCTGCAGCATGTTGCTCTGGGGGACTGCAGTGTCCCCAGCCAGATCTGCTGCGCAGGGCAGAGGGGACGGCGAGGTGACCCGGTCCCTCCCAGGCCTGCTCCCACTGAGGAGGGAATCTCTGGCAGAAGCTCATACAGCCTGAGCAAGGACGGCTATTCTGTTTGATCCTTCTATGATGGTGCAAACTGGATGGGTACCTCCCGTTAGTCCCCCTCTTCTCCGAGGCTTTTTATTTGGATTAGGTTGGTAGGTGGCTGCCACTCATTTTAACAGCTCGTCTCCCTCCCCTCCTTTCACTTCCATCTTGCCTGCACATGACAGTATTTTTTCTGGCCTGCCAAGCATCCCAGTCTATATCTTCCCATTTATCACACAAACATCTCTGCACCTTTTTACTATACAGCTCCTTCCAATCAGCAAAAAGCCCAGAAGCAATAATATATTTAAAGTACCCTGCCAGAGCATTTTCATTGCCTGATGACTAAGGAGAAGAGGAAGTGTGGGAGCTGGGGAACGGAGGAGTAGGAAAAGACTGAATCTCCTTTGTACCACACCCAGATCACAATGGGGTCCTGAGAACACACAGGGGGCTAGAAACCAAACAGTATATAAAATAAAATGTCTGGCATCAGGAGAGAGACTTAGAGCCCCACCCCATGTATTCACCCTAAAGGAGCACTGTAAACATGTTTACATCCACTGTCTCACGTCGGTTAGAAAACACACTGACTTCATGTCCTAAATGTTCTCTTAGTGCACTAAAAGCTGTAAGAAGCAGCCAGCAGTGAATGGGATGGAAAACTGTATGTACACAAGTGGCACAGCTTTGCACCGGATTCAAAATGGGGCCTTACGCAATGCAAATGGTGAAGTGACCCCAGACAGAGGGCTGGGCTTTCAGGGTGAGAGGGATATAGAAGTTAATAAAATACCAATTATCAAATAACTGAGCGTTCCCAGTTTACGTTGTTCAGAGAGGCAGACTCATTTCACCTTTTAAGCAGAACCAGACAATGGAACACAGTGGGTAACACCATTAAAACTAAATGCGTGAGATAAAGAATCAGTGTTTAGCTGCATTGTGGGTTATCTGGTCCATCACAAAACTGTACAGATGACAGGTGAGTTGTAAAGAAGGAAGGGCCACGTTCTGGCTCAGCAGCAAATGCAAGGAAGGAGATGCTGAAAAGGACAGAGAACAAAAGCAGACAGAGAAGGACTAGTTTGCTAGACAACTCCGTTGCTTGGCTGAAAATGTTGTTGCTAGTGCAGCCCAGTTACTTGAATCTGCCTGGATTTTTGCTGCTACCAGTGGCTGTTCCTGTAGGTTGTAGTGGGTCTAAATATCACATTGAAAAGCCATGGCTTGTTCTTTCAGTCCTGCTCACCATACTTCCTTTTCCTGAAGCTAGTATTCATGAAAATTTTCAGCTGCTTTTTGCAGTCATTGAATCTCGAGATAGATAATTTCAGGTAAATTATCTCATTCTAGCCTCAGCACGTCTCCTGAAGATTCACAGGGCTGAACTGTAACAATTCAGACAACAGCACACAGGTTTATCACGACTCAGAACTAATCCACTTCATCTCAGTGTTAACGTTAGCTTTTCTTTCATACAGAAGAGATGATCATGAGGAACTGAAAAAAGAGGGAATGTGTTAGAAAAAGTTCTTAAATTATGAATCTTTAGAAATTATGGCTTTAATTGTGGGGGGGAGCCACCTTCATTCCTGTACCTTATTAGTATTTGCAATAAAAGTGAGGTAATTGACTTCAATATATACCCAGTAGCTGTAGTTTCTCACCTGTGTCACAGCAGAGATTTGCCGTGGAAAAAAGTCTGAGGAAGAATAATTTTAGGGATGATTTGTGGTCAGCTGTGACAGGGAATGTCAATGGTTATTCTATCCATGAAGCATGTACTTGTGGGACAAGAAGAACTATATTTTTAAGAACAACCCAGAGATACTTAGTATTAACAAAAGGAAAAGATATTTAGCAGCTGGCACTGACACCTGAGGAGCTGTGGTGGATTACTTCCTAAAATACAGAAAGATTTTAGGAAAAAATTCAGGATGGATCTGCTCTCATTTTATATAATACTTCTTAAAACTTGTTAAAGCATAGATAGAAGAGTTGCATTAACAAGATCATATGTTTATTAATATTATTGGGTATACTTTTGCAGAAATAATTTGGTACTTACCTTCCTTCTTTTTAGCAGCAGTTACATAAGTTGTAAAATGAAGTCACTCATTGCCTTTTTGAGGATATTTCTGAATTAATATGATTCTGAAGAAACAACTTCCTAGTGTCGTACTCAGTGTAGTCCTTTAGTTTGCCTAATCCTTTCATGCTGCAGGGATTTAGGAAGACTAAAACAATCTCCATCTCTTGTTGTGCTGAGGAGTTAAGGGTCAGCAAACCTGAAATCCCAGGGTGGACAGCACCCTCAGTGCAACCAGTGGCCAAGGCTAGGCTCTGTTTATTACTGTGCATCACCTAGCTGAATAAGTAAACCATATGTGGGAAGAAGGAGAATGTACAGTCATCTAGAAAGCGCAGAAAGGGGTTGAGGGTTCCCAGAGTGCTATTAAATCCCACTGAAAATGCTTCAGGAAAATAAAACCCCTTTTTGTCTCAAATTCATACAACAGTATACCTTATCTGCTGAAATGCTAATGTGGGGCTGAGAAAGACCATGTGCATGTGAGCTACCTGCTTCGCTGCAGAGTGGCACAGGAGAATGGCATCACCGTGCAACAAGTACAACAAAACGGTGCAGCTGACTATCATCTTGAATGCTGTCAAATGCATTAAAAAATAAAAATACAGAGAGCATTTTTCCCTGTTGCCAGTTCATTACAAAATTTTCGGTTAGGATAGGATTTTTAAGCCTAATTTTCTAATTAACAGTCTCTTTTGAAGAACGTAGATCCCTTTTGCATACATCCAATGTGATATGGCACATTAAAGAAGTTTGGCTCATCCCAAAGAAAATCTGATAAAAAAATCAGTGATACACTAAAAGCTTCACTAAAAGGGTCTGAAGAACAAATAATATACATACCATTTAAGGTGATTAATTTGAATAACTGTAGAAATGGATGAGTGTAAATGAAAACACAGGAGAAGTAGATTTTGCTACAATCTCAAATACTTCATCTAGCTATTAATTTAAAAGTACATAGATTTTGAAATGATAGATAAGAACAATAACATAGAATAAATTATATTATACAATTATTTTAACATAATGATAGCTTAAATATATTAAATATTAATATCTTCAGTATAATTCATATATATGTATATATAGTGTAACTATCAATATATATTTAAACCTCTAAAATATAAAATGCAGAGAGTATTTTGACTGCGTCTTTTTTTTTTTTTTTCATTGCATCACAGTAAATATTTCCAGTGCTTTTCCATTCTTTCTTTTTTTTTCCTCCATGGAAGAAGTCTGTCTCTCACAGAACAAAGGAAGTGATAGATGTGAGCTTCTATGATTGCTGAGAAGGCAGAAACAGTAATGACACTCAGAAAATTCTCTTCAGTTCAGAAATCATATCTAGTACATTAGAAACATTCAAGTTTCCAGAGCGCTATGTGCAAAATTCTGGCTTTCCCTAGGATCTTGGTTTGTTGTTAAAGTAAATTAAATAAAACACATCAAATAAGCACTTTTCTATCTAAAATATACACCATGTAGGATAATTGAATTTCTATCTTTTTAAAATTATTTTAAATTGTTATTTTTGCAGCAGAACAGACATATAGAGTATCACATAAGAATTGTATCTCTTTGTTACTAATGCAGTATGTAAGAGGCAATACATACTAGCACCTGAATGCCTAAGAAATATAGGATTTGAAGGTTAATTGACTCACTGACACCTGAGATTGGATTTGTCCCAAACTTTTCATAAGTACAGAGACTTTTGTATAGATACATGTGTGAGTCTGTATGTCTGTGACCTAATTCTGACTTTCCTCCACCTTCAGCTCAGAGGAAAGCCACTCTGAATGAGTTGTGACAAAAATACGGCAGGGGAGAAAGCTGGTAGTGAAAAGCAGAGATTCTTGAAAAGTGAGGTGCATTCTTTAATTTTTTGCTTAAGCTGTGTGTAGATATTTCTGGTTCCAGACTAAATTTGAAATGGAGGTGAAAAATGTTGTGATTTCAATAATTTCCCCTTACATTTCCAAGAAATAAAGGGTCCATGTTTTTGTGTACCAGAATCCATCAAAAATATTAACCCGTTTGTACACTGAAATTCAAAATTTGCCAAAGACATGGAATTTGAAAGGTGGGATTTAAGTTACAGGATTGGGACTGTGACCAACATGGTCACTGAATACTAATCAGCCTACAGTGGGCAGCAGGAACCAAGTGCCTCAGGATCTTACTTCCCCAGTTTCACTGCTCCTGCCAGTACCCATTTTTCTGCTCAGTGCCACCTTTTTCCTAAATAACTTTGCTGGTTGTATCCATCTGCAGTGAGTAGAAACAATTGGTCCAAAAGAGACTTACTAAACAGAATAACCACATATATTCTATAATTGCTTAAACAGTGTCCAGAGCTTGACTTATAGAATTAATTTATTTTTCTGTTAGTTTTGGCTTAGGGTTATGATTTTTTATAATATTTACTAATGTGCTAACTGTAGGATTTTTTGTGCTTCTATTTAAATCAATAAAAAGGCCACACTGACTTCAGTAAAAACAATTTTGAATTTTGAAATTTTTTTTTATCCTGCAATTGATATTCATTACTTGTTCCAATTCTTCACATAATTTAATCCCTACCTGACAATAAAAATGCTATAATCATTTTTTCCTGCTCCCACACTTTTAGTTAGATGGTATAACACATTTCCTATATATCAAGGCTGTACTTTGCCCTGTAGTTTGAAAGTGCTTTTATTTCTGATTTCCTATCCATATTAGATTTTTTTATAAAAACAAACTATAAAAGTACAAAAAAATCTTATATTTAACCTTCTTAAGGTAAATAAGAAGATTAACAAATAGAATTTTTTAGATGCTGTTTCTCTAGCAGGGCTGATTCAACCTGTGAAAATCTTACTGACATTAAACTGTACTTTCAATAGAAAAGAAAAAGTCATACTAAGTGTTAAATGTGAACTACCTAGATTGGTTCAGGCCTTTTGTACACCAGGCTATAATTGGTGACCAACAGTTTGCTCAACTATACTCATGAAAGACAGCTAAAGTCTTGACAATACTTGGTCTAACTGAAGGCTAGCATATCACCACTAGTTACAAATGGTTGCAATGAGATAGCTCTCTACTATGACTCGCACTTTAATTAATGCTGCAGAGAAGCCTTATTTTTTGCTGCATGTCAACATATTCCCCAGAATTTTCTTTTAAATTTTTATTGTTAGTCTAATTTTCATGTTCATTTGAATTAAAGGGAAAACATTTGGTTTTCATAGCAGTGTATGCAAATGTTTTGAATCACTGTGATCTGACCTTCTGTAGTTTACAAGCTGTGCTGGCAAAGCCTGGCTTTCTTTCAGCTACAACAACTGATATATTGCGTTGTCTGTGGTTGCTTGTTCCTGACTCTGAAGCCAATGAGGGTTTTTTGGAGCTTTTGTCCAAACTGTTGTAAAGCTATTTTGAGGGTATAGCAGCTTTTTCATCTGACAAGCTCAACTACTCCTTCCATTGAAGTTGTTAATATCTTTAAAAAAAAATCTTCCCTTGCTATTTGATGTATTTCTACACTCCTGGTACAACTTAATACATGTGCTGACAACTACTCTAAAATTAATTTCCAAATACATAACAGTTGCTATATATTTAGATTGCTTATTATTAGTTAGCTTTGGGTATGTTCCTATAGTGGCCTACTATTTACAGGGACAAGGAAAAATATCTACTGGCAACCTCATGACTAGGCATTTCACAGCTAGAGCTGAAAGGTCTAGCTGGTATAAAAGCACTCTTCAGGGTAAAGTTGATGAATTGTAGTAATCCTGACTGGTGTCAGGACAAAGGAGTCTCTCTAATTGAGCATGGCTGGAGAATCAGTAAGGGGTAGTATTAGTTAACTGGCCTAAAATGAAACTTTCAATAGGCCATCCCTCCCCCTCACACAGAAAATGAATTGGAGCATTAAAGCCACCCCCCTGCATCATCTCTTATCAAAGACCTCCATCTCTTGCTCATATACAATATAGCCTGCTCCATAGGCTCTGGTGCCAACACTGCCGTTTCCTCCATTAAATTGTGCTGTGCAAAATTAACTGTTCTTGTAAATGGAATCAACTTTGACAGTAATGCAGCTTTACCTCTTTGAACCACTGGATAATCATATGAATAATATTCATCAGTTGCTGAATAGAATGAGAGAGGTATCTGCATTATTTTTATGAATACCAACTGTGGCTCTGGAGTTTATTTCATTCATCTTATCCTGCCTGGCTGGGTAGTTCCAAGAAAACTTTTAGTGAATATTTAAAGAAAACAAACAATAGTGAAGAAAATAAATTATTAGACAGATTATGAAGAAACCTTGTGGAAACAATAGAGAACCTGGAAACTCTACCTGTATTCCCTATACCTGGCTATTAAGAGAAACCAGACAAGGTTAGCTAGGTTTTCTCTTCCCAGCCCAAATCTGGGATCCAAGGGGACAGTAATCTGTTAAAGTATCTAAAAAATGGTGGAGGTTTCTGAAGAAAACTGCCAGAAAAAGACTTATGCATTTGGTTCCACAAGAGCTGGTGATAACCCTTGCCTATGAATTAAGTGCATCAGCTGAGTAGAACTTATCAACAGTATACCAATAAAAAAAAAAAAATGTGGTTAGACAGTAAGGGTATACAGCTCTTGCTGCTTCACCCACTTGCTGTACTTGCTATGCAGCTCTGAGAAAATAAATAATGTTTTGTTTTAAATAATCTTTTATGGATCACTTAAGGCTATCTAGAAAAGTAATTTGAACTCTGAAAAAGTATTTTAGTGTGTCTTGCTTCCACGTGTAAAAGCTCTGGTTCCCTTCAGGAATATTATGCCAACATCGTGAACCAGAAGTCCTGGCATTCTGTGCTGTAGTCTGGATGTAAAAAATAGCCATGGCTCAAGTCCTGAGCAGGTGCATCTCCTAATTACGTGGTGTTTGCTTGAAAACCAGTTTCAGACAATGGTGGTTCCAGAGCTCTGCCAAATCATTTCATTCTGCCTATGTCTATCTTTATCTCCTGACAGTCCTTTTCTCTGACATAACTATTAAAACATGAAACTAAAAATACAAAAGTTGTCTTGTTGAAAATCTTTTATTAGTGGACAGGCATATAAGACCTCATATCCTGAAGAAGAGGTCTTACTATATCAGCAAGTAAATTCATGGGAAAAAAAGAATTTTGGTCCCTTTGACTTCCTGATACATTTTCTGGAGGCATAGCATGCTTGCTAACATCTGATCAACAGAAATCTCTGAAAATGCAACATAAAAATTAACTTACAGTATATAAGAAAGAAAAGAAGGGAAAGATGTCTTTGGCTAAGGGTCTGCAAAACTAGTTGCTTGAATCATTTTTGAAGACTGATGGGGTAAAATAGTCATAGACCTTTTTAATGATTTCTCTGCTTATCAGTGTAGACTTAACTGACTGGGCATAACATAGCACTGCACATACCACCTAAGCGTGAAGTTGTCAATAAGCGCTGAAAAGCTGGTAGTCATATAGATGGGCTTAGTGCACCATTACCAGTATGATGCAGATACATTTCTTTGTCCTCAGAAGAAGGAAATAATCCTGGAACAGCAAGGCATGTCCATAAAAACATATTTTTAGTTAGCATTTGAACATAGACTTAGAGGGCAAGACTTTTTTCTGGTGCAGAAAGCAACTGGGGCTGCTGTGGTGACATAGGAATCTCAGGGATGGCATCCAGAAAGACAGTCTATGAGTGGCTGAATTTAAGATTTCTAGTTGAAAGCAATGTAAAGAAATTTAACACTTAAATACATATGTTCACAGGAATACTTGTGCCCCTTCTAAGTGGACTAGGTGCAAAGGTATAGATCCTCTTCCTCCAATTCTCCCTCCTTCTCTACCCACAAATTTAAAATAAATGTTACAGTGGGGTAGCTATGGTAAGAAAGACTGAAACCATTATACCATTTAATCTTGAGAAGTGGAGCCCATGTTCAAGTTCTTGCCTCAGATCAAGCTGAAGAAAGATGTAAGCCTGAAGCCCAGATAAGTGACCATGCAATATATGATTAACAATTATTCATTATAAGTAGTAAACTGCTGCAGCCTTTAGCTTCAAATACAGCTGAATGATTACTGCACTCGCCTTGTTATTTCCCTACTAGTATAGCTAGATTGACCAAAGTATTATCTATGACATTTTAGACAAATTTACCGTATTATTTAATATACCTATACTACTATCCTGACTACTTGTGAAATTTGTGTTTTCCTGAGTACTCTGAGAAGCTGTGGTGTCCCTTTCCCACTACTGCTAGTGCCTACAAGTGTCCTTATAAATCTTAATTTCCATACAGTATTTGTTTTTATTTAAAAAGCAACTAAAAATACCTCTTGTGCTGCTCCCCCTCATAAATCTTCTGTTTCTGAAATGTCTGTCACCGCTATCATATATTACATACCTGTACAATGTCTTGACTCTACATATGCTGAAACTTCATCCATTCTTCATAACCCCAAGTCTTCCATAATGCACTTTCTTCTCTTCTCTCCCCTCACCCCTTATACAGTTCTTCAGACTTTGGCATATATAGAAGGCTATCATCTGACTTCTTCTATGTATGGAGATATTGGAAGGAGATATATGATCCCTTCATAACAATCATCAAACAATTCTACCAACACCTCATACCGTTACAATGAAAATAACAGTTTTCATTCTTGTTCTTAGACCCAGCTTGGTGGGGGTTTTCTTTTGGTTTTGTTTTTGGGTTTTTGTGTGTGTGTTGTTTTACTTATTTTAAGTAATAGATCTACTCCTACGCCACTTTATTCCACTTATTCCACTCCATATAGTCCTGGAGCTTGAAGGAAGGAGCATGTTTCACCCTGAAGAGGAAGACCTTTGAATTCTGACAGCCTTCTGTCCTCATACATCATACAGCATCAGAGATGATATCAGTTTGTATTTCCTCTCCATTTGCTGTTTCTTCTTCATTTGCTGTTTCTTCTTCATTTGCTTTTTTTTCTTTGCTTTTATTTTTGGTAAAATGCAAGCAACTTACAGATTAATCCAATCAAAAGTCTGAAAATGTCCACTTTTTTTCTATCCAAAATTCAAATTAAACTTCTAGAACTCATCCTTTATTTAGGTGCATCTTTTATTTGGCCCTTACCTCTGCTACCCACTACCACTGCCCTGATTATCTGACACTAAGGCATCACAGAACAAAGGAAATCAAGGCTTTCCCTGTCTTATTCTTTGGTGTTTGCCTTCTCTTTATTGGTAACAAATCTTTCCTGAAATCAGCTTGTGTGTGATGAGCTAACTTAGGTGAAGCTGAGGTCATCAGGAACTGCTTGGCAAGGTCATAGAATCACAGAATGGTTGAGGTAGGCAGGGACCTCTGGAGGTCATTGGTCCAAACCCCCGCTCGAGCAGGACCACCTGGAGCCGGTTGCCCTGGACCATGTCCAGACCACATTTGAATATCTCCAAGGATGAAGACTGGGTTCCCTGCAACAACATCTGGGTATAGGGATGGGTCTGACATGTGGATGAACCACATACTTGTGGAGTTGAGTTGGAGAGCAGACTGATGCTCTAGATAATGAAATTAAGTACTAGCTGTGAAGGATTTTGCGACAAGGTTTCATACCAGAAATGAACAGGGGCTTGGTGTGTGCCAAATGTTCAGACAACTGCCTTATGGAAGCATTGATTACAGCGTGAGAGTTTAGGCTCCAAAAAAGACTAAGATACTTGGTACTTGATAAGCCCTCTAATGTTGTAGCTTATAGCTTCTTCTAGGGCTTGAAGCTACCACACTGACATTTGGTGTCAGAGAAATCAAAATGACTGACTATGATTTTGGATTCTTGTACACATCCCTGCAGCACAGTATGGTATGGTACATAATTAAATTTAATTGCTATATGAAACAAGGCTTCTCTCAACAAAGTAAGCATTTCTGGTTCTTCTATCCAAAAAGCATACAGTGGAACTGAAAAAAGGACAGAGAAGAGCAATAAAAATGATCAGACATATGGAAATGCTTCCACACATTAAAAATTATTAAATAGATCAGGGCATTGCAGTATGGGGAAGATAAATAAATATTACAAAATAATAAAATAAAATAATAAAATAAAATAACAGAGAAGAGTTAAGGGAGCAACTGATAAGAATCTACAAAATCTTTAAACACCCTTGAGAATGCACACAGAGAATTATTGATCCCTGTGCTTTCCCATACAAGAGTATGGGCTACCAGGTGAAAGAAGCAGCTGACAAGTTCAAAACAAACAAAAGGAGATACTTCTTTATACAATATATAGCTAATCTGTGGAACTCATCACTGTACACTGTGGATGTTTAAAAATGTCATGTGTTCCAATTTATTGAGGGAAAAAAAAAAACCCTCTCATTCCAGAAGTCTGAATTACAGACAGCTAGAGGCCGGACGAATATGGGAAAGAGTATTACACGCTTGCCTGGTTCTTATCCTCTCCCCCTGACATCTGCTACAGGACATTGTCAGAGACAGAATATGAGACTAGCTAGACCTTTGGTTTGAACCATTATGGCTGTTCTTATTTTCTTATAATTTTAAACTGCATGTTATTCCAGAAATTCCCAGGCTGCAATAGTAACTCCAGCTCTAGTCTAAGTGATTACACAGGTGGTACTTCAGTAGACAGTAGTATGGGAACAATAGTATAGCAGTGTCAAATTTGGGCTGGGAACAACTGCACTGGGATCATCAAACCCAGAAGTTTATAATATACCGCTAGGATTCAGTCGCCTGCTATGCATTTAATCTCTGCTTTGGATTATAAATTAAACTGGAATTTAAATAAAAGTTGTGGCCAGAGGCCTTTAACCATGCTGATAGATGTCACAAGGCTTCCTTTGAGCCACAAAGCACAAAGTAGAAGGGTTGCGCTATTTTTGATTGAACACAGAATTATTTTTCAAACTCCCTTTCTAAAACCATTTAAGTTTCGTTTGTGGCTTGGCTCTTCCATAAACTCTTTGTTCATTAAATTTCTAGTTGCTTCTGTTGAAAACAGAGATGCTTTTAAGTGAAATATTTTAAGGAGGTTTAGAAAATGTTCTGGAATGAATTTTAGAAGTAATGGATATTCCTTTGATTTATATCCTTGTATTGTATATTTAAAAGTGAAAAATAATGTTTTTAATTGTAGAATTAATATTTTTTTCTGATTATGGTCCTAACATTACACTATCTGTGTGGAGTGCTGATCTGATCTGATCTGATCTGGAAATGATTGTCTATGTTCAGCCCGGATTAATTATTTAGAAAAGATACAAACTGACATTTAGAAAAAGATAGATGGAATAGAACTCTTGTTAAGTATAGCAATAAGAAATGGAGCATAGGATGGTAATAGAAATAAGTAAAGTAATTGCCATTAGATACAGAACAAAGACAGTGTGATCAAATTAATCAAGCCATGATTCAGATTTTCAAAATTTATTAGAATTTTTTAACTGTTAGCAATTAATACACTGTACTATTATGAGCTTAAATTGATTAGCACTTTTTGGAAAAATATATAGCAAATGGCTACATTAATAAAGGAAATCAAGCTGCATTAATGCAGGTTCTTTTAATGGTGAAAGATACAATATTTATAAACACTTTTTTTCTTGGTATACATTTAAACAGATTTTCTATTCTTTGACTAGTAAAATGTTTAAGACTGACAAAATAGTCATAGTCTACAACCTACATAGGAAAAGGCTTTGATTACAGTAAAATTACACAAAAATGTGTCATTAAAAGGCATTGGACAGACATAAAACCTAACCTTTTGAGCTGAAGAATACTTAATATTCTCTTCATGATCATGCAAGAGGAAATTCTTTGCTATGGAATAGCTATTTTCCTGTTAAGCAGGCTATTTCATCAATGATTTATTCCTGAGATGTAATAGGTCATTTAAAATGGTGGTTTAAAAGTTAGGCCTTTTTTGTTTAATTTTCTCACAGGCAGTTGGTAATTATCATGGTCCTGCAGTTTCTCTGGAATGCTGTGGAGGGTCAAATGCCAATGGAACCCTGCTTTATAGGGTAATTAAGACAGTAGACATGGTTATTAAATACATCGTGCTAAACTAAACTGGAATGCTGTGAAATAAAATCCAAAATCATAAATAAAACGTGGGTATTCTAATGAAAAGGAAAAAAAAAAAAAGAGGCTTTCTACAATCATATTTGCAGTAAACAGCTCTGGCTGAATTGTGTCTGCAATTCTGCCATTTAAGTATCTCTAGACTTGCTTGATGTTTCAGGAATATTTTAAAACTAAAAATAAGAGCAAATAGGCTCTAAGTGTGTTTTGTGTGCCCAGAAATCTAGTACGGTAATCAAAATTCAACCTCATAGTGCTCAGTGTATCTAAAGAATGTAAAAAAACTCCACAATGAATAGAACCTTCTGTATTCATAATTACCATGCAGCATGTGCTGGAAAATATGTACTAAAATAGGATGATGGATGTAAGTTTAATGTGAATAACAAATGAAGTTTGGAGAATCCTGCAGAAAATACCATGGGATGATAGCCTCTTTTTAAGATATTACCAGGTGTAGTGTAGCTGTTTCATTCATGTCTGTCTGAACATTTTGTGTTTGCAATATCCTTTAGGCCACGTATAGAGACAGTACTGTGTGTCTTATGTGCAGGAGAGGGGGGCAAAGATTAAAGGCTTCATCAACATACGTAATACTAACAGAATGGAAGATGAAATATTGCAACCTGTAAGATATTGTACTTCCCCCAGAATACAGAGTAAACTTGTCTTTCTACTTTTTTCATACTGAAAAGATAGTGTAATATGGTTTCTTCCTAGAAAAATTGTGATAAGTATACGAAAGCAGCGGGAAATTCACTTTGGAAAATGAGTTTAATATAAATCAAAGTCTGTAAAACACAGAATGAGATTTGTACATGTGATCCAAAATTATATTCTCTTTGTTTAAAGTCTGGAAGATTATATATGCAGGTTTATTGGTAAATTCATTACATCACCAGAAAATGAGAAAGAGCTATGCCTCCCCCCTCCCTGAAAAAAAAAAGAAAGAAAAAAAAGAAAAAAAATATTTCCAATTCTAGCTGTAAAACTGGAAGCCAGAATGTGTAGTTGACAGGCACAGAGCCAGCTGACTTTAAATCACTAGCCTTTCCATCAGATCAGTCTTCCTACTTCCACATGGAACACATTTTAAGTTAACAATGTGTAGTTTGGCAAAGAAATTGTTTTTCTTTGGCATAGAGCAGTTGTCTCATTTCTTTTAAAAAAAATATTTTCTGCCTGCTTATATATACAGTGTGTGTCGACATTCTTTTGAACTTTAAAAAGAGTTGTTACATCAAAAAAGCTTTACTTAGAAAATTGCATTCTGGCTATTTTGGTTTTTTATATATATGCAGATATAAATGATGGAAATTGATATTTAATTTATCTGTGTACTGGCTGGTTGTAACTCATCAGTTTTTCGTGTTTACTTAAATACGTATGTAAATGCCTATAAAAATGTTGATTAAGCTACTTGACCACAGACACTCAGAAAACAGGCCTCCTTCCTTAAGACAGTAATTTAAGTAAGTCTCAGTTGATATCAGGGTATTTACAGTGTGGGTATAGACTCTAAGACAAACTAAGATTAAATCTGATCATTTTGCTCTTACTCCAAAACCTGGCCATTTCAACCAGATGTATTTATAGCACGAAAAAGCAGTAGAATGGAATGCTACTCATTCAGACATTTGCAGTTGATTTATTCATTCCCGGTCACTTCCACTGAAAACTCAGAAAAGCAGAAATGCAAATTTTCAGACATTGGTTCCACATGAAGTGGGACAGACCACTCACCAGCTACTGTTGTGAGACCAGAGAGAGCTACTGCTGCCTACACATAAAGAGAGCCATTAAGGAGAAGTTGTTTATTTCTGCTTCTGCAGAAATCATAAACACCAGCCATGAGCCTGACAGCACAAGCTGTGCTGCAGTAAATTCTAGTACTTTGCTGGCCATTCTAAGCTGCCCAGTAAAAGTTACTGTACCTAAATCCCATATACATTTCATGAAATAATCCTGCTCAGAAGATGGTATCATATTCATGCACAGCAGGGTGTGCAAATGCCTATAAATCAAAACGTAGAATCTGAAATATCTATAAAAAAAATCTGTGCAAATTTAACCATGACCCTTTGCCAGACAATAGGCCTTCATATGCTTTGCAGCTTAGCAGACACCAAGGAATTTTGTTTGGAAGTGATAGCTACTGTCTATGTAATATTTAGGACCTATTCATGGAGCATCTGGCAGAAAATAAAAGGGTTTCCTCCTCTAACATATGCTAAAGAAGGATGTGGTCCTGTGCCTGCTCCTCCTCTTCTGACTTTTTGCAAATAGCACAACATAAGAGACAGTTGTTTCTGGCTGCCCTGCTGCCTGTCATGGCTGTCAAGTGAAATCCCATGAATTATTGCTCTTCCAGATGTAAGAGATTTCCAGGCTGCCTTAAACTGCCTGTGGTTTGTGGTACTGGAGAGGAGAGAAACGAGATTAAACTTCATCTCATCAGTGCAATCTGAAAAGATCACACAGAGGACTAATAATCACAGCTTTTTCATTCCAGGGCCGGACCCGAGAGCTGTGTGTTTTTGTTTCAGGGCTATGTCACATTAAGCTTGTTGGAAGACATTGATTAAGGTCAAACAATGTTTGAAGATCAAAAATAAAATTTTTAACTCTGTGTTGCTGCATACATTTTGCATTCTTCAAAAAGTGTCATGCATTACTTTAGCCGGCTGAAACAGAAGAGACTGTGAACTGAGTTCTGTAATTCTGAGATGTCAGCACTTCTTAGCATAAACTTATGAAAGATAAAAAGGAAAACGTTCACCTACAATTATGAATCTAATGTCATATGGCATCCCCTATAATTGAGAGGAAACAGTCACCAAAAAAACCCTACTTGTCACTCTGGTTTCTCCATAAATGTCTGTCTTTGTGATTTTCAAAACTTGGCTTTTTTTAAAAAAAAAACATTTTTTATGGTTTGTTTGTGCCAACCACAATGGCTTCTGGACCTTTGAGGTTAGTCTGAATGTTTTGTATTAGTAAAGAATACTTATTCATACACTGATGAGTTACACAGTTTTCAGAATACGCAGCTGTAGCCCTCCATAAGTTAAGAAATAACAACAGGTTCAAAATGATAGGTAGAAATTTAAATAAAGGTTTTCATTATTGTTTCCAGAACAGTTCTGTAATTGTATTGTCCACTCCAACCATCTGCTGTTTAATTTCCAAGTAAGTTTTTTCTAGCCTCTTTGACATATATACATATGTATGTATGTATGCATAAAGAGAGAGAGAGAGACATAGAAATGTAATGCATAGTTACCTACAAACTATACTTTAAATAATAGCTGTAACACAAAATAGCATAATGCTTTAAAGCCTAAGCATTGTCAAATTATTACTGTCACGACTGGTTTTTTAATGAAATCAAGACAAGTAGAGAGGCCCCTGACATTTCACTTCAGCCCTATTAACAAAATATTAATTATAGATAAGGAAAATATGTTGCCCCAAAAACACCTGGAAATAATTGACAAATGTATGCAACTTAGATCAGAACATAATTGCCCTTATTCGACCTATGTAGCTTTTTTTAAAAACTGACGTAGCTTGTTTAAGTAATAGTTTTGGCTACCAGATGTAAAACCTCCCAGGCTAGCTTCCATTTCCATTTGAGCTCAGGCATATCACAAAGGCTCTCTAATGTGAGGGGATACCAGTAAAACAGTGATGAAAACCATAGGTACAAATATCTGCAAGTGGCTCACATGAAAGCATTTATCGCTTTACATGCGCGTGTTTTAAACCATAGTGGAAAAGAGCCCTTCATTGAAAATGCATTAATTATTTGACACTGGTTTTCCTCACACATTTTTTTGCTATGGGATGCAAGTGAAAGATTACAGCTGAAAAAATGATCATCATACTTGAGGTAGGCTCACAGAATATTTTCTTATGTTGTGTGTGAAGTTGTCTTGAACTGAAACCTCTGCTCCTTAAGGATTAAGGGATTGAAAAGCAAAGACTGAAGCTGCTGTAATTTAAACCCAGCCATTCTCTAGCACAAAGGTGCAAAATGGACTAAGCCAATCTGCTGCTTTGCTAGTTCAGCTAAGAAATAATTTTACCTTTTGAAAGTTTTGTACTATTAACATTCCAAAGATGTCATTATCTTTAAAGGAAATTCATTCTCTTGATTTTTTAACATGAGATCAGAGCCATGAGACCTGGAATAGGTGGACATGGTTTCAAATTGCAGTTTATGGTGTTTCTGAAAAATTCCATCTATGTGATGTATAGATAAATCATAAAGATAAAACTCATCAATGAATGCCACTGAGGTGGGTTTTCTTGTTTATAAAAATATCTTGTCTCCAGAAATACTTGCAGAGCAGTTTTCTATTGCTATTTAAAAAAATGGTTTTATATTACTGAAGAGTCATAAAAAGTATCAGATGAAACAAACTTAGTTCCAAGGACTGCAAGAGAAGAGGGAGCATTATGTTATATTGCAGCTAACTAATACATTCACTAGACAGAAAAAATCCAGTTAATTACTGGGTGCATGTTAACTGATTGCAGGTTCCGAGTTTCAGTAACAAAATGAACTGAATTCACATTTCAGGTTGTTGGTTTCTTTTTAAAGTTTGTCACAAAGACATCGTACATAATTCTAATCAAAACAAATCAAAACTTCTTTTTAAAAAGTATTGCCAGTGGAAGAGCACCATATCCAGCAGAAAATTAAGACCCAGCACTGTGGTTTGGGCACTACTGTGCCGTGCTAGGACCTGTCTTTGATTACTGGGTCTAATGCTCCACTCGTAGACAAGCACTCCCTGCAGAGGCTGCGACACTCAGCTTGTGAGAAGAAAGCAGCTCCATGGCTTTGGGGAGCATGGCCTCTCGGAGCCACTTGCCTGGTAGCGGCTCTAGTGCGGGCGGAGGTGGGCTTCCCCCAGCCTCCCACCAGCGTATCGGCTGCTGTGAAGTGGAGGCTTACTCAGAGGGAAATAAGAGAGTTGTAGTTCTTTGGAAATCTGGAGAAGTTTTTTCCCTGGGGGAAAATACATAAACATATTCTCTTGTGATATGTGTTGAAATTTACTACCTATAGGAGTAAGCGTAGACCTTAGAATTACTTGTATCGACTTTGGGCTACATTGCATAATTTCCATTTGAGTGAGGAAAAGTCACATAAGTGGTTACATATTTGTATTTGTAAATCATCTTCTATCACTGATTTAAAACTGTGACCCACTGTTTATCAATACATTTGATGTGGAGCTGGCAACCAGCAATAATATGAGCTTTCCAGCACTTCCCATTTATAACTTCAAAGCCTAACCTGGAGGACCACCCTCTCTAGAGACAGAAGCAATTCATTTTCCATATTCAATGTGCTTCTCTTGAGAGCAAAAAACTGCCAGTCATGCCAAATTGTGTTGAATGATACAAGGTAAAGCTAGTTTTATCACATGGGCAGCTGACACAAAACTCTTCCACTTATCTTAGGTTGGATGGGAACTGGGTTCAGAGATGAAAGGTCAGTTCTTTATCCACTAAGCCCTCTAGATATTCCAAAATCCCCAGTACATTACAAATTTGAACAGTTTAAGCTCTCTTAAATAAAAGAATCTCTTCTCGAGGTAAAGTATACAGTGTATATAGATACAGAGCAGGAGAAACATGTGAAAGGTCAGAGATGTGACCTTTTAACGTCAATAGTTTTATTTATTGACAAGAAGTCCAGTTTAAAGGGCTTAACAAAAAAGCAAGAAAAGAATCGAGGAATCTGTTAAACTGCATAAATTTGACTGACTAAATAAATTGTACTGCGTGCCTCAGAAATTGCAATTGCTATGAATGTTTTCTGGGGCTTATTCTTAGCAGAGGAAGCAGCTTCAGAAATTAACAGCATACTGGTTACACTGGCAATCCACAAACTAGTTCCTCAATTTTCCTAATATGGCCTTTTAAATTAATTGGCCTAATATGGCCAATTGAAGTGGTATTTTTATTTTCCTTAATCTTTTATTCCATGTCACTTAATTGTTCTGGTATCCCAAGTAAGAAAAAAAAAAGGTTGAATCGGTAGACACTGTATTTAGGGCTCACTCCCATTGAAATCAGTAGAGAAAATCGTGATAGCAAGATGATAGCCATAAAGCTTCTCTAATCTGCTGTACTTATTTTATTTTATTTTATTTTATTATATTGCCCATAGTTGTTCAAGCCCACACCAGAGAATTCTAGTTAATATGTGCGTTGGAAGAATAGTTGTACTTTTATATTGCCTTTATAATAAATGTTTTTCCAATACATCAAACACACAGTCGGAAATACTGATGACTATAGATAATATAACTAATATATGAATATGAATATAAATAATAGATATGTGTATATGGGTGGATTTTCCAGTGGTCCTGAGCACCACCAGTTTCCATTGAAACTATTGGGTGCTGTAAATGCTCAGAAATTCTGGAAATAAAGCCATTTAGCTCTTAAAAATGGTTTTGCTTCCCATCAAGTGCAATCCAAGAGTTCTGAAGATTAAAAGTGGAATTCGAAAATTTGTTTTCTGCAAGAACAGTACTTTGGCCTTTTACAGCACTATTTATAGAGCACAGCATTTTGTTTAGGTGAATCAATTATCTGTATCCTCAAGTGCAGATTTTATTTTCATGGACTTTTGGATTTTGCCATTTCAGTAATAATGTCTGGTATTATTCTAGCTCAATTTTACAGCTTCTCCTCTGAAAAGACAACTGCCTTTTGTGATGTAATTTAGAGACTTCATTGCGAATGGGCATCAAGACACACAAATTGAGAACATAGGGAAGAGAAACAAAGCTGGATTAAAGATTGCCTTGAACTGCTGGAGCTCTGGCCCAAGGACTCTGCATTCTTGTTTAAAATGCCTTGACAATAATACTGATCATTTCATCTCTAGTGCCTTTTATGATTTTTTCCTGTAAAATGAGAACAGGATAAATTGGGAGCAGCTATAATGACAGAAACTGGATAGTGCAACACAACAAAGTGGTAGTGCTAGTTCTTGTGGTAATCTTTTCATCTTCTTCCTCTTTCTTTTCTTACTAGTGTGCTAAAATGCCTTTGCAAATTGATATTGATAATTTTTCATATAAATAGTAAACAATACCACACTGCTAACACAGCTTTTGCTTATGAAACTTTATAGCCTAATTAATTCAGCAGAGTCTCTTGTCAATATTTCAGGCTACCTTCAGCACGACATGATCACTCCGTTTGATCTTTCATGCCACAAAGTATGCTAACTCTTTGTATTTGTATTTTACAGATATTTTTAATGATCTCTGAGGTTAGACAAACTATTGATGAAAGATTTCTTGATCAAAACAGATACTTGGTTTTATCTTTAGATAACTGTGCAAGCTTTACAGTACCAGCTTACTTACTGGCTTCACTCAGAAGGGTGAAGCTTGTTCATGACACAACCTATAACAACTTCACATCTGCAGGTTTTTTTCCTGTACTTTGAACATCAGTGCTCAGCCTCGTTATACAGTGAAGCATATGAACATTGAATCATCAGTTCTTTCACACCTGTGACAAAGCATTAACTAGACTCTCCTTTGAAGGAAATATTATAAATTGCCTGATACATGTATATCAAGAGTAATTTCTTCATTGTTTAAATTATCTCATTGGAAAGAAATTTCACGCACAAAGAATATGTGCACATGCAACTGGCTAGATTATGAGCAAATTATCTGGTGTCATTCTGGCTTATTTTTAAGAAAAGCTGGCATGCCCCTCCGTTAATCTGCATTATATTGTGCAGACCAGTTTTTATGTAGTCTCATCACTGTGGTGAAATGCCTGTTTATCAAAGGTCAGTTACAGTACTCAGAGCCCCACAATGGACTGAAATGTAGGAGAAGATGAGTAATTTGGAACCTTAATAAAGAAATTTTGCTTTATTTGTGCCTAACCTTGAAAAACACTCACAGATTTCAACTATTATACAGGATGCAGCGGTACAACTTCTCAAGGGCCTTTTGTCTGCACACCTCGCTGCCTGCCAGAGGCTCATTGTTAGCACTTAGTAACCGCAGTAGTACAGGGAGGGTGTTTATTGTATTTATTGACAAGTGCTTTTTGTTTTCCTTTCTTTTTTTTCTCTCCCCAGATCTTGATGAACATTCTAGCCTTTCTAGCTTCCTTGCTTTCATTTCATTTTATTAAGGCATTTGGAGGCCTTTTCCTATCCCGAGACAGAAGTGCCAAAGAAAGGTACTTTTTTTCTTCCTGAGCTTCTCGACAGATAATTTGTACCTACTGTGTGCAGCCTGAGTGTCTGAAGTACACATTAAAAGAATAAATGGCTACACTCCAGTTCCACATATGGTAAATGAGTTATCCTGATATTGCCTTACCCTGTCAGATTAACGAATATATATTTCTTTAAGTTTGCAAATAGAACCTGGTAAAAGTCCTGTTAAAATGAGGAAAGGTTTTTGGGTTTTGTTTTGGGGTTTTTTTTCCTTAAAATTCTGGAGGAGGTGTTTTGGTGTTATGGCATTAGGAAGAGTTGTATAAAATTGTTATCAAGGGAATGTTAAGCTCAAGAACTAGGTTTTCACAGTGATGAGCACCCACAGTACTGTCTAAATTTTCAGCATCTATGAAAATGTGGCCTTAAGTTTACTAACTGATTTCTGAAAAAAACAGTGTCATCATTTCAGGGTGTTCTTTTTTTTTTTTTAGTCTCTAAATTGAGTTAAATCCAGAGGGAATTTTGGAACAGACTGGAAATTTTGGTAAAAATAAATTTTAAAAAATTATATATTTAAGTCTTATTGCAGCTAATGGCAGTTGGATACCTAAAACTTTTCATTATGTTGAAAGTCTTCCCTATTTGACACGATCTCAGAAATAGAACTTAAGTAAGTGTTATAAGATGAATTCTGCTACTAACTAAAGCCCATGGTTTGTTCATGCTTTTTCTTTGGACTATGTATATTAAAACATCAGAAGTTCAAAAAGATTTTACTTAAGCAATCTGTGTCATGATATTCTGCATCATAATATAGAGGTGAACTGGAAAGATGTGTACACTGCCACGGCAGTTGTGAGAACATGTTGTACTAGTACCTTAGCTGTCACTCCAGACAGTCAAATGAAGTAAGTCAATGGATCTATGGTACAGAGGTTAGAGTGGCAGTTATTTCTGAAGAATTCAGAGAAGCTGTCTGGAGACTGCTAGTGTGTGAGATGGAAGAAGAAAGAGAAAGATGAGCAATGAATTCCCTAAAGCTATTCCCCTGAATGTGTTCCATAATAAATTTTAAATGTGTGTCATAGTGGGGTAGAGGGGTCAGATTTACTAATAATTTGCATTAACATTTGTAATATCTATCTTTTATGAGCATGATCTCTTTTAGAGTTTTGAAAGTTTATATTCTTCCACAATAAATTCAGATTTTTTACTGGCTATGTCATTCTCTGATATTATATACTTTATCTGCATCTTTTACATATGAAATGAAGAGGCTGCTCTACTCCTCTTACTCCTTTCTTTGCCTGACTGCTTAGCAGACAGAAAGTGCAGTAATCTGCCACAGCATCAACGACTGAATGGGGGAGCGGATGTTTTCCCCACAGAACCTAGACAATAACTCTGGGCAGGAGGAAAATGGACTAACACAAGGATCTGATGAGAGAGTGCCTTTCCTCCAATGACCCAGCTGGCTTGCCCATGACAAAGCTTTTACAGGATGCAACATAAATGAAATAAGAAGAATGAAAGCATTAAACAATGTAGCCAAGGAGGGAGGAAAAAGAGGAACTTAAAGGAAGGCAGAGCCTATCTCAGGAGCGGCAAAAGGCAATATTGCCAGTGTGAGTGTTCCGGCTTTCACAAAGGGGATTGTTTGCCTAGCTGGGAGCCGCTGGAAAGGATTAACGGTGTTCCAGGGCAGACAACACCCCCGCGATCCCACCTCGGGGTATCTCAGGTGTGAAGTGGGGGCTTGAGAAGAGTGCAATGGTGCAGGCTCAATTGGCCAGTAGCGCCCTTGGCTGACATCGTAGTTTATCTGTGAGCTTATTAAGCCTGGCCAGTCCTTTGGGGGCACTCTTGGCAAAGGTCACAAAAGACAAGATTTTGCATAATGAATACATTAAAATCTTTTTGTTAGTGCATGGGGAGCAAGAAGATAATGGCAATGAAATTTTGGAATACAGGAAAGGAGGTAAAAGAAAATTAGTCCCTGAGGTAACAGATATGATCACCATGTGGACTTGGGTTTCTATTTTAGCAAGTGAGCCCTGAGAGAAAAAAGTGCTTGGAAACATGCTGAGAAGATCTTAGGGAAAAAAAAGAAAAAGAAAAAAAAAGGATGCCATGTCAGCATGTAGGCTATAAATTGCACTTAGTTATCATAAATTCATGCCGAAAATAAAGTTAACATTATCAGATTTTGACCATGAGTCTCCTGTGGGATTGATGTCATAATACAGCAGAGAGGACCTAGATGCACCTTTCCTGGCACTTTATTAAAGACCCAAATTGGGTGGCAAGGATAAGTAAGTTTAGGTACACATGTGAAGATGGCAGGGTCTCACAACTCAATAACCTGGTGATTCAAAAGACTCAGGGCTGATAAAAGATAGAAACACCAGCTATCAGGGTCAGCTCAAGGGTGCTATAAAGAGAACCAAATCCCAGTGAAAACAGATAAAATACTACTCTAGTTGCTAAGGTACCTTAATCTGATGAAAGCTAAGTTGTGTGAATTTTTTTAAGGGTTTATCATTCTTTGCACTGGTCCTAAAGTACAAATGTGCAATCTTAAGTAACTGGAAGAAAGTTAGAGGAGGAGCTGATTTAGGAATATAGTAGCTGGTCCGTTTGAGCACATCAGTGCTGTCTTCAGGCAAGTTTGGGCTGGAGGACAAATCAGTGAATAACTACATCAATTTGCTAGGATGTCTTTCAATCAGTCTATCAAGACCTTTAAGGCTCCTGATAAGGGCACCCTTTTGGCAAAGCCCAGTATAGAAACTACAGTACTTTTTTGGTTGTCAGTAGATCATTTAGAAAAGAAAATTCACATTTATTTTCAGTTCTTTGGGGCATACTCTCTGACAGAAATAAGTATAACTTTATAATGCACCCATATTTTAGTCTGTGAGCAGTTGTAAAGGGCCACAATAGTTAGTCCACTAATGATAATTTTGTGTCCTCAGAAATGATTTGCACTAGCCTGATTTGACATTTTTGTTTCTATAGAAAATATGGGAGCTAAATGACACAATTTTATTTCACCTCACCTTTCCTCTGTTTGTGCCTCTGTTATTCACTGGTTTTGTCTCAGCAGATGATGCAGCTGGTGACCAGCTTCTGCTTCCTAACAAAAAGTTGGAATTCTGTGTTTCTTAACCCTGGTGATTCTTTGCATTGGTTGCAGCGTCCAAGATGGCCCTGGTGATGTGGCAAAGCCAACTCTAAACGCCCAGTCTTTTAGCAATTTTTGTGGCATTTTTAAATCTTGTTGTATTAAGATGCCTCAAGGATGTCTATGCTATTCCAAGCAAATTCTTTAGTGGTAGGGACTAGCAGTTAAAATAATTAAGATTTGAAGCTTCTGTATTTGCAGATAATAGGTGAAAGTCACATCTAATTATAACTCTTGGAGTATGCCTAAATTAATCACATTACTCTAGCCCCATTTGTATTTGAAAAGTCTTCTCTGGACCTAATATCCTAAAATGAGTTCATGTTCTTCCTGTCTAGTATCCACACACACACCATTTGGAATAGAAGGAAAAGGTGGCATGCTGTGCAATGTGTGGTGCATGAGTTTCTACAGCATTGGCTGGGACTACCCACACAGCTACTCTCCCTCTTCTGCTGCACAAGAAATGGATGAGAACTACAGTGAAAAATAGAAGTGTTTTGTGTTGTTTTTTAATTTCTTGTCCAATATTTCAATCTTTCTAGGTTTATTTTGTAAATGGAGAAATATATGCAATATCTTCATAGGTACGAAAAGACACCATCTAAATTTCTATTTGAATAAATATTGTAGAAATACTTAACATACTATAGAAAGATTTTCAGCTGACAGATGAGGGGATTGCATTGCTTTACAATCTGGGCAACTACCTGTGTTTTATTCTGTCCCAATGAATGCTTAGAATTCCTGCCACTGTAACTAGCATACTTTTAGCATCAGATTTCAGATCACTGATAACACAATGCAAATTCAACAGAGCATAATGCAGATGAATGCGGAACTTGTTAAATGAATGATCTCAAAAAAGAGTTAGTCACTGGTAAATCATCATCAAATGGCAGTGATCCTAGGAGGCTCCTCGGGGACCAACATTAGACTCAGCGTTATTCAGCATTTTCACCCATGAGTTAAAACATAAACATAAATCATTCTTAGAAAATTTGTGGGTGGCAGAAAGATTGGCGAATCAGTAAATAATAATGAGGACAACAGAGCCGTATGTTGCACTCTGAATTGCTGATAAAATGAGAACATTCAAAAAATAATAAGAAAACAACCGATGTTGCAACTCGGTCAAATGCAAAACCATGCATGGAAGAAAAAGGTGCAGGCCAGCCCAGCAGGATGGGCATCTTTGCCTGGGAATACATTGACTGAGGAAGCTCTAAGTATCATAGTGGAGAGTTAAGCACAGGCACAATTCTGAAAAAAAGCAATTGGAATCCTATAAATAACCAAGTGAGAAACGGGATTTCTAATTTTTATATCTTTATTTGGCAATAATGAGACAGATAAGAGAATACTTTGTCCATTTCTGTTGTCCACAGTTTAAAGGGTTTTGGTTTGTTGGGCTTTTTTTAAATTTGGAGATGTTGTAGAAAAGAGCCACAAAATGATTCAAGGTTGGATAAAATGCCTACAGTGAGAGACTTTAAGAGCTTGGTTTGTTTAGTCTACCGAAAAGAAGATTGAGTGGTAACTTGACTGAGAGGTAACTGTGAAAGTATAAGTACTCTCACAATGAGAAAACACAGAGTACTAAAGTGCTCTTTAATCAGGCAAAGAAAGGGATAACAAGAACTAATGGCTAGAAGCTGAACTAAGCCACATGTTAACCATGAGTGGTTAACCAATGGAACAAGTTATAAAACGGTGTGATCACTCCCCTATCTCTTAATGTCTACAGATCAAGACATTCTCTTTCTGGAAGATATGTTTTACCCAAACGCAAGTTATTGGACTCAGTACAGAACAACGGGGTAAAATGTGAAGGCCCATAATGGAAAGCCAATAACATAATATAATGACCTGCCCTGGTGTTAACCTCTATGAAAAAAAAATACCCAAATGGTAATCCCATTGTACACCTCTCAAATGCCATTTGTTATGTCTAAGACCAATCCTTGTACTGCTTCTGTCTGAGATGGTCTAAATTTTCAAGAAAGTTTTAAACAACAATGTAGCAAAATATCTTTCAAAAACATGTTCTAGAGAAGGTGCATTAAAATGAAAGCAGGAATATGATGAAAAGTATTTTTAAAAAATTAAAATGGTGTTCATAGTTGTAGCAGTCTTGTCATAATAGGTGAGCAGTTAAGGTATCATTACTTAGTCCATTGTCTGAGCAAGTAAGCAGTTCATATCAGGGCTAGTTTTGTTTAAATAAAATCTCAGCCTAGCTTTATATTTTCTAGTCTTTTCTGTCAGTAAATGGGTCACCTCCTCTAACACAGCTGTGACAGGCTCAATAGTGTGGTTTCAGGGTATCATCTTTTCAGATGACAGAGTAAACATACTCATTTGCTATTCCAGGATGAATGAAAAAGAATTGTGGATCATCCTCCATAGATAATCAGAACTCTCTTTCTGTCTGGGATTGGAAAAAACATTAACTCCAAATCACAGAAATATAAAATGTCTTGATGCATGTGAAGAGAGCATCATCTAAATTTCAATTTGAACAAATATTGCAGATATACTTGACATACTGTAGAAAGGCTTTCAGCTGATGGGTTAGGGACATGCACTCCTTTACAGCTGGGGCAACTACTGATGCATTGTGAAGCTGCTGGATTGAAGGATTAGGCAAAAGAGTAGGGCTATTCTGCCAGATACAAAGAAGCTTTAAGCCATTGGTAAATTAGCAGAAATGGGTAAGGTAATAGCATCAGTATATGATATATGTTTTCCCTAAGAAGAGATAACAGAAGAGAATAGAAGTAATCAACTATGGACTTGTGATTATTCATAAATATTGTGAACAGCAAGAAAGGCATTTTTTCCTTACAATGAATCAAATACAGGACATGGTTTTCATGCAGAAGTTGATCAAATGTAACAATATTGATTCAGAAATTATCAGTGTTAGAGCCAACTTTCAATCAGTAAAGTAGTGCAAAGCTGTTCTAACTCCACCCAGGATTTTACTTAATTCTGTGGCTTATTGTAGTTTAAATTTACAATGTTTTGACCTATAGTACCTCAATTTTTAATCAAGTCTTTCTAATATGATATAAAATTATATCCACCAGGGCTATAGAAGCAAGAATTTTCTAAATACTAAGGAAGAGGGGAGGAGACCTGGAGGAAAATGTGTAGCATAAACCAAAATGTAAATGCAATTACCAAGGATGACATAATCTCTGTTACAAAATATACTATCCAGTGTGTTTAACTTGGCCCCAGGTGCTGATTCCCTTCAGCTTCCAAGCTAATTGCACTTGTGTAGAATCTAACCATTGTCACTGGTTCTTCAGGATGAAATGCAGACCTAGATCTCTTGTCTCCTGGTTTTCTTTGGTCAGGAGATATCACTGTTGAGTGGCCTCTTCACATTAACAGAAAATTCCTAACCTTTGAGTTACTTGTGGATGATATCCCCAGAGCTTCACCCAACAAAGGTATTCCTGTCTAACCCTTTCTGGCCAATGTGATGGAAAAATAAGGAACAATAAGTAGCCTGGGCTCCGCATCATGGATTTTCTTTTAAAAAACCTTGAGGAACAGTTCTTTGAAAACTTCAAAGATTTTGCAATGCACTGTTCTGCATTTAGTTCTCCTCTCAGCAATCTGGATATCACAAGCACATCAGGAGGGTGAGCTCCTTCAGTATTGCTCTCTCCTGTGAGTTTTTCATACCTGTGGCACTCAGTTCTTCAGCAGACATGGGTTTTATGAATGTCCAGGTTACCCACACTTAAGGAAGTGGTTCTACACAGTTCTTTTTGGGGTGGTGGATGGGGAAAGGACAGCAAACCAGAGCTAACTTCTCCCTGCTCCAGGCCTGGGATTCCACCTTCCTCTGACATCATTCATTGTCACACCAGCCGGGTGCAGATATCATTGCTTTTGGGGCCATGGTCTTAGCCAAATCAGTGAAGTGATTCCAGTTATTAAAATTAACCTAAAATATTACTCATATATAAGAAGCAACAATCAGTGAAGGGGCTTAATCTTTGGGAGTGGTAGCCATCAATAAGTCAAATTTCTTTAGGCAACAAACATAACTGCTGATGAGTGTATTTTACTGCTATAAAGCAAGGGAGCTGATACTCTGCGCAGTAGAGGAGTCTCAGTTGTTAAATCTAGGTAGGGAATGAAGTACACTTGTCAGATGACAGCAGATACCACTTTCTTTGTGATAGAAACTTACTCCCAGATAGAGCTGTCAATTTAGTAGATGCTGAATTGGTGCCATGATCAAGATGAATGCTTGTTTCTTAATAAAACCTTGTGTTGGGTAAGTAAAGCAGTGGCCTTCACCTCAGGCACTTCATTAACTGAACAACCAACTGATAATGGACCGTTGCATCATTATTGCTTAAATAATGATGTTATACTGAGTGAATGTAAAGCAGCATTGTTTGGATGTAGGAATATACTTATGTCTAGAAATACCTTAGCACTTATTTGCTATAAGCAAAGGTTCTATTATTTGCAAACCAGTGTTTTAGGAATATTTCTACTTGCTGATTTTCTAGTTTTCATTGAATGTTTCTCAGTAAATTTAATGCTTATATCATTAGTCAGATTTTGTCTTCTCCTGTCCAACATTCCAAACAATTTGGGTGATATGGAGACCTGGTTTGATTGAATTGCCTTCCCTAGGTCACACTTTCACATTTTGTTTATAATTCTTCCTCTACAGTGAAACTACTCTAATCTATCTTAACTTCACTGCAGTACCACATGGGGAACTACCAGTTAAAAAGGGTAATTAATGCAAGAATTGTAACATTGAAAACATGGCTTAAACAAGAGACAAATATTACTTCTGTTGAGAGGAAGTCCATCAATTTGGAGAATCACTGGTGGAGTTCCTCAGGGATTGGTCTTAGGACAAGTATTATTTGATATCTTCATTAATGGCTTTGATACAAATACTGGGAGTGTGCTAATGAAATTTTCCTGATGACAAAAACTTTGGCAGAGTTGCCAATACCGAGGAGAACTGGAGTATCACACAGGAAGAATTAGATGACCTTGATGACTGTAGTAATAGAAGCAAGATGAAATTTAATAGTACAAAGTGTAAGGTCATGCACTCAGGGACTAATAACGAGAATTTCTGCTATAAGCTGGGAGCTCATCAGTTGGAAATAATACAGGAGGAGAAAGACTTGGGTTTAATCAGTCAATCACATGATGATTATCACTACCAGTGTGAAGCTGCCATGAAAAAGGAAAGTGTAATCCTAGGATGTGCTGGGCTGTTTTCTAGTACTGGTAGAGAGTACCACTTGCACAAGGTCTTGGCAAGACTGCCTCTGGAATAACACATACAATTCTGTTGCAAGACAGTTGCATTCAAACCAGAACTGCTTCAGAGAAACAGAAAAGAGATTTTAAGAAGCTCAGGCGAAACCTGAAAAGCACCTTAACTTTTTAGCTCAGCAAAATGGAAGCTGAGAGAATACAGATGTACTTTGTAAATACACTATATACCAGGAGGAGAGCTATTTGAGCTAAAGAAGAATGAAAAGTAATTAAACATAAATGAATTGATGTGGAAATTTGCAGAATGCTTATAAGTATGATGAGTGTAAAGTTCTGCAACAGCACTAATGAGAAGTAAAAACTATCTACATTTGACATCAAGCTCAAGAAGTTTACAAAGAGATTACATGTTGAATTTGCCTCTAACAGTCAGGGATTTCTTCCTTTCCTTTCCAAGTCTTAAATGGCTATTGCCAGAAATGTTTGCTGTTAACGCCTCCCTTTAAACTGAAACTAATAAATTGGATGGCTCATATCCATTGCCAGTCCCATCATGCTCTATTGAAGGGTTTCAGTTACACTTTTTTAAACTGTAGTTCAGTGGGAATGTTTGATGCTGACAGCCATGTTCAGTTAATATCCTGCAGTATACAACTATTTTCAGCCAATAGAAAAGCACTTTAGTAAACATGTAAGTAACATTTTAAGTGAATTTATTTGTATAGATATTGTGAAGAAGGTATCAGTAATACTAAAATATGCACTTTTTGTAAAACCCTACACCTTCAACTAAATGCTTTCAATTAAAATTTCTTAAAAGTACTGAAGAAATCAAGTCCAAGATAATATTAAAAATTCTCTGATATTTTCATCTTGGTAGCTGTGTACCAAAGAAGATGACTAGTGATGAACATATGCAAAGTACAACAATTTCAAGGTGCACAGCAACCACAAAAAGAATTTAACATCTAGACTATAATGAGAATATCCTACAATAATTCTCTGTCTTTCTAACTGTGCATGAATGAATGAAGCAGAGATGTCTTTGAAAATGCTTTGCCCAATGGACTCCGTTGGACTCACATTAAGAGGCAGGAAAACAGTGACATATTTTTACTATTGCTTTAGGCATGTTCAAACAACCTAATTTATTTAAATCAGATGTATTTCCTCAATTCTGGCTTTAAAAAACAACAGCCTGACAGTTTGATATCTTGGATGCAGAGAAGACTTCATTGCCACAGAAAAGATCTGGGTTTGGAAGCAGCACAGAATTCTTGCTCTTGGGACAGTGCCTCATGTTATGCCAAAAGTGAAGTATTCAAACTAGTGGAATTCAGGGTTTTTCAATACTATTATAAGAACATTCTTTGTGCTTATGACTATAGGAATAGGGAGGGTGTGGAAAGGCAAGGAAGCCAACAAAAGGGAAAATAAATGTAAAAGCAGAACTAAATTTCAATCCAGCATAAAGGAATAATGAAAATTTAAAGGCCCTGCTCTGAAGGGGGAAGAGTCCAGTTTAACATCTTTTGTTTGGAAATGGTAGATGAGAAGATCTGAAATACAGTGTGTGTAAAGACACATTTGCAAACTGACACATTTTCTTTAAATCCTCAACTGTTAGACTACAGTTATAACTCCAGTATATAAAGACAGTTTTATATTAGATTTATGTGAAAATATGAAGTATGGAAAACATGCAGAAAAGGACACAGTATAATAATTTCAAAGAATCTGTGGGAAATGTGCAGAGAACCATTTAACACCATTTTTCTTTTTTGAAGTACAAATACAGTATGGACTTCCTAGTGAAGTATGTTATTTTTAAGCAGTTGCTGTGTTTTTCTGATTAAGGAGCACACTCTTAGTCCTGAATTCCTAAATTCAGGTACATCTTGGAAAAATATAATTAGGATATTTATTTTTCTTCTTGGTTTATATTAACTTTTTTTTTTTTAGGGAAAGATACTTGTACGATGTCATGGTTCAGCCCCAGTCAGCAACCAAGCACCACACAGCCGCTTGCTCACGATCCCCCCCCCTGGGTGGGATGGGGGAGAGGATCAGAAGGGCAAAAGAAAACTCATGAGTTAAGAATAGTTTAAGAATTGAAATAAAATATTATAATTATAATTATAATAAATTGTAATGAAAAAGAAAACAACGAGAGAGAGAGAGAGAGGAACAAAACCCAAGAAAAAAATAAGTCATGCTACTGCTCACCACCCGTCGACCAATGCCCAGCCCGTCCCTGAGCAGCGATCACTGCCCCCTGGCCAACTCCCCCCAGTTTATATACTGAGCATGGTGTTATATGGTATGGAATAGCCCTTTGGCCAGTTTGAATCAGCTGTCCTGGCTGTGCCCCCTCCCAGCTTCTTGTGCACCTGGCAGAGTGTGGAAACCTGAAAAGTCCTTGACTAGTGTAAGCAAGTGTAATAACTAAAACATCAGTGTGTTATCAACATTATTCTCATACTAAATCCAAAGCACAGCACTATACCAGCTACTAGAAAGAAAATTAACTCTATCCCAGCCGAAACCAGGATATATGATAATAGAATAATTTAATTTTGTGTCACCTCTGTTGTCTTGTATTTTCTGCTACTATTGGACTGTATATTTTTAGACTGGGAGAAGTGAAATTATATATACCAAGCAATTAAGACCTAGAATTTTCAAGCTGTCATGGCAGATTATAGAAGAAATTGTATCTTAGTTGAATCTTACCAGTATATAATGTCATTTCTCTGTAGTCCATCTGCTTATAATCCACTGTAAAAAGTTAATAAAGACCTTGAGCAATTTTTTCTCTTGGTTGGTCTGTCACCTCATTGTTAGGGAATGCAGAGTCAGGAATATACTAGGTGGTATATAAATATGAGCATCCATTCCTACATTTTAACTTTTAGCAAGAGGCAAATTATTGTTGTCACTACATGAGGTAGATTGCTGGGAGCTTGTAGGGCTATGCCAACCATCTCAAGCACTGCCCGTTTAAGAGCAACATTGTGACTTCTGGAAGAATCAGGCAGTATTGTCTTTTGCAAAGACTTGGCTGCCGGGACATAACAAAGCTTGCAAAATGACAAAATTAATATGATAGAGGTGTTATATATTTCAGAACACAAACTTGCAGCAAACATGTTGGATTATAGCTGCTAGTGAACGCATGGAGACAAAATAAAAGTGCCAGCGTCCATGTGGCAACATGAACAGTGGGTATGGTGTTTCCAGAAGATATTAGGGCTCCGGTTCTTAACTGTAGCAGGAAGAATGTAATATCATTCTGAGTACTGGTTTTCATAAACCAAATCAGATTAGTAAGCACCACAAAGATAGGCCAGCATAAGGCAAAATAAATTGTGAGGATGAAAAATAGGCCCTAAAAACAAGATAGGCACCTAAATAGATAGATAGACTAAATAGAACAGATAAAAAGTTAAGACGGCTAGGTAGATCAGTGTCTATCACGTCAGAGCTAGGCAGGAGAGCCATACACAGTAAAACAAGCCAAAATGGCACTAAAAGAAGAAGGTCCATATGGCAATAGGATTGTTACCTTTGAAATGGACAAACAAACAAAAAACAAGCAATGACAAAAAAGCCACCCCAGAGCTGTCTTACTCAAAACAGTCTCTAGGCATGCCCACTACTGCCAACAGCAGCCCCATGCCAAGAGTGAAACTGGTCAAACTGGCAGAAACCAGCCAGGTGGAAGCCCTGTATGCAGGCAGTGACAAAAGCAACAACAAAAGTAGGCTTAAAGTCTGCTGAGCTGTGTCCTGCTTATACCAGAGCAAAGGAAGAATATGCCAGTGCTTGGGAGCAGGGGAAGTTAAGAGACTGTCCACAAATATCTGTGAAGAACATGAAGACCCCCCAAAAAAAAAATTCACAGCAAACAGAGCTACACTGCTGGAGAGAAGAAGCCTCGAAAAAAAGATCAAGAAAGAGAAAATAAAGGAAGCTTCTGAAGTGTAAAATGAGATCTTCAGAGACTTTTTTGAGAGAAGTGTGAGTTGGCAAAGAGAGCACAAGGCAAACACAGCACTCAGAACACAGACTGGGGTGCAAAACAATAAAAAAAGGAGACTTGAAGAAATTCTAGAATTCCCAGAATCAGGGATCAGGGTGGAGGATAGATAGATATATATATATGTCAGTAGCACCTGCTTCTAAGGACAGAGATGTCTATGTTCTAGGTTGACAGATATTCAGTTTGTTCACATCCTGGGTCTTAACAGGTCAATAACATCATTTTTAAAAGCAGTAGTATTACTGACTGTGACCAGAAGCTCTAATCTCACTCTGACTTCAGAGTTTTCCAAGATATAAGTTAAAGATGACAGTGATGCAGTTCAAAATTTTAATTTATTTGTAATAAGTGCTTTGGGAAGTTTGTAATATTTGCTGTGTTGACATGTCCACATGAAATCAATGGACATGTTACCAGCGTTGTAAAAAAGTCAAAATGAATAAATCTTTTACCAACTGTGTTGCTAAAGTTAAGTCACCAATGGAAAAACTGATGGTTGTGCTGCTTTTCAATGGTTTACAGTGACTGCTCTAAACTACTACATTAATATGGTGGCATTGTATAATAAACTCTGCTCTACAGTTGTTTTTTATGATAGTCTAAGAAAACATCCATGCAACACCGCAGACCAGATGATCTGAGCTAACCTTTACAAATGTCTTCTGGCAAAAGTGGAAATGTTTTTATATGAAAGCCATTGGATTTGGTTTATATGAAGATAGCTGTGATCCAGTGGTTAGGATAGAGTTCTAAATTAGAAAAAGCTTATTTTTCTCCCTTATTCTGGTACTATCCTGTTATATGACTTTGACTAAGACATGTAAATCTACTTTTTTAAGTGATATGGGATGCAATTCAGAAGGCCTACTGGCAAATTTTCAGCAAGAAAAAAAAAAAAAGATGCATCAGAAATGAACATATCTAAAAAAAATGCATTAGTGTTTCAGAATTGTTTTTCTTTCCAAATAGGAATTATGATGTTTACTTTGTCTTTATAACTGAAGCTCTGGAGTGTTAGAAATTAAAAAGGCAATATGTAAGTTCTCAAAATTATTAATTTTCACCAACCTCTTTTTTAAAAAATAGTTTACTCATTTTCATTTGTTCAGGAACCAGTTCTAGATATTAATTTGATTATATTGTACAAATGCTTGATATAAGTTCCATTTTAGAAAATATTATCTCTATACTAAGTGAATTGAGCAAAGTATTACTATGGCCAACTTATTGCTAGACATTGGTTGACGTTTAATCAAATATCAGACTTGTCATCTGCAAAAGAAAGAAATTTCGGTACAGCATTTAAAAACATACGTAGGAATGTATCGGTAGCTGAAATTACAGATCTTTTAAACCTATTAACATTTTACTAAGTTTGACCTTATAAAAGAAGAATTAAGGGTGCGTCCTAAGTATCCAGCTTTTATTTCTTATGTATGTTAACAAGCATTACTAAGGTTGCTGTGGTAACTTGTCAGTTTTTCCTTAATAGTCCTATAAAGCTTTCATTAATGGCCAGCATGAATTAGACCTTCCCGTGGGCAACTTGAACTCAACTACAGACTTTTATTAAGGGTTTTTTAATTGAATAAACAATTTTAATTTTTTAAAGAAGAATAGTTGTTTTTCTTCACATTCTTTCCCCCATTTAGCTCTCTTATCCTGAGGTGTTACTTAAGGGCATAATTAGTAAACATCTGGGGTTAATGCCCAAATATTAGGTTCAAAGCCATGATTACATTTTACTTTTTATCTAAGTTTTAATTTTGCTTTCATGATCATGAAGACTGTGAGAAACACGTAAATCTTGAACTTTTTCAGAAATGTCTCATGATTAAAAAAAAAAATCATATGTTTTAGCAACAAAAATTGAAGGCATGCTAGTACAAAACTCAGAGCTGTCCTCTATGGTACATCAATAAGATTGTGTTCGACTTTGTTGTTATGATGGTAATGAATTTATTTGTAAAGTGTCTCAAGCTGATGAGTAAAATCTGTTTCTGCTTTCAACAATAATACCTTGTGTCAGCATCCTTTCTGATCATTGCAAACCACAATCTATAGTACACTATCTGGGAATCAGTAGGATGAAAAATATATCAGGAAAAAGGGTATCTAACAAATAAACCACCCAAACTATCTCCCTCATATTTCCAGGTAATTTCAAGAATAGCAGAACCAAATAAGTCCATTCATCTGTGTACTTGCATCTCAAAGCAGAGAACCCACTCAGGAAAGGTATCATTGAAAAAAATAATAGCAATAATAGAAAATATTTCTGTTATGCTTGTCTAGTCAAAGTACTATAAAAACATTAGCTGCACCAACTACTCCTCAGCACCACTGATAAACCAGCATGTACATGCTCTTTATGGTAATGATGAAACAGAGGCAAAGTTGAAACAGCCAAGGGTATATTTCATATGAGTGATGGAGGTGGCAGAAGTTCATAGCAGTTGATCCTATATTCAGTCCATTAAACTATGGAAGAATATAAAACTATTGCTGAACACGGTAAGAAGTGATAGCATTTCGTGAGTCGAAAATAAACAAACTAGTTTGGCTTAGTAAGGTTTGTATATTTGATGCCGTTATCTGTTAAATGAGAGAAAAGTTGATTTTTTTTGGCTACCAAGAAAGACCTAGTGTTTTGTGAAAGAGATTTTATGGCCAGGACACATATCAACTCTGATTTAACGTAAATTGCATCTAATTGTGTGGAATTTTCCTCTGAAGTTTCTGTTGAATACAATAGCTTTCAATTACTCCAATAAAACACAGTATATCGTTCCTATGCACTACTAAGAGAGATGTGACACTGCTGTTCTTTCTGCTATGCCACCCACACCAAATCCAGAGAAAATTATTACAACGGAAATCAAATGGTCCCTGTTTATCTACCTACTTATCTATTTTTCCCACACAAGAGGACTGAAGGTGTGTAATTAATATCTGTAAGGTCTTTTGAGGAACTTGAATAAAAGTCTCAGAATAAATATTCTTATTTTTATCAGGCAGTAATAGCCTATAAACCCCATTTATTACACCTTTTATGAGGACAGTACATGGCTTGACACTGGTGGACCTTAATTCTTACCAACTTCTTTACATTCAGTGACATGTTGTATGAGCAAAAATGAAGGCATTAAATTTAAATTTCCCAAAGATCAATACTGCAACTCTTATACCTTACTTATATATACTTATATATATACTTACCTATACCTAAGTATATACTTACTTATTATCTTTTTCAGCTTGTCTTGTAGCATAAATTTAAGAAACATAATTCCTTACTTCTTCCTAATAAATAAGAAGACAGCTTTCCTGAAGAGGATTCAACTGGAGAGCTTTCCTAGAGATCAGTGATATATGAGGAAATTCACAACTCCACAAGAGTTAGCTGTGAGTGGTGTGTAAAGGCATCCTGGCATGAGGTGGAGGAGAAAAGGGAAGGAAGACAAAGAAGGGAAGGAACTGGGATATTCTACAAATTCAGAGAGTATTTGGAACACCTTGAGAGTCTCCGTGTGCCACTTAGACACTCAGAAGAACATCCATTTATTCCACTATATTATCTGCACATGTCCTCATGCTTATATAGCTTCCTATTAAGTCAGTGAACTTCTAAATATTGACATAGAAATATATATATATATAATTCAAAGGTAAATTATAGCCTTTGTTTTCAAATTGTTTGGGCATAACATCATAAATATTGTTTATAGCATTATTTCTTTGAAAGTCGTCTCATCAGCTTCTGCCTATTCTTACTGTAGCTTATTCAAGTCTAACCTTTCCTTGAAATCTCATTTTAAAATAATGTTTACATTAATGGTCTATTAATAGGCTGTCATTTAAAATAAGTTTAAATTATTAAAAAGTAGGACCAAGCTTAACCCATTGTTCTGAAAAATATTTCATTTATTGCATTCCTTGTGGCTATTTAAGTTAAAAATTGTATAGTTAGAGGGTAAATTGCAAATACAGTAGTCTGTTTTATCATTATGATGAAAACCATACCAAAATTTGCAATATAAATTAAGCTTTCCCTGGGACTTTTGACTTCTGATGCAAAGGTTGCTTTTATAGATGTTTCTTCAAAGCTCTATAATACACTAAATGCATGTGACATTTAAATCATATATTGTCACTGCACCTTCATCATTTTGTTTAGGGACTCAGAAACTAGACACAGACTCTTCAGTACACTAAGGAAACTTCTCAATATGCGGAGGTTTAAGTCACATGATTCCTATTAATTTTAATGGGAGTTACATGGATAAATCTGTGTGCTGAAATTCATGAGAATTTAATGTCAATAGAATTTACTGTTCCCAACTTTGCTCTCTGAACCTTTGTGCCTGGCTACCTGCACCTCTGTAAAGGTCCTGGGGGAAAGGAGAGGATGGAGCAGTATAAAGTGATTAAAGCAAAGACATTCAGAGTTTAAGAGGTCTATGGTATGTGTTCAAAGGTAGGAAATAAATAGTCAATATCAAATGAGAGAAAAGGTAGTTTTGAAATTATACTTTCCTTAAGATCTCCTTTGAAAGCATAATCTCCTTAGTCATAGTGTGTTTTGCACAATACATAATTTTTTCTAAATTGTGTAAGAAATATATATTGATATTGAAGTCTGACACTTCAGTGAAGTGTATCAAATGAATGCTCATTTATACAATAAACAACACAAAAATACTCAGAGGTTGTACTTAGAGTTTAACTTACATGTATAAAAATGGTTGCTGGATTTCTATGACTTTCAAACCGAAACAGATTCAAGCTGAACCCATTTGGTATGCCTAAAAAGTGTGAGGGAAGAAAAAAACAAAAAAAAAGACAAAGAAAAGTTTAGGAACATAATTAGGACATATGAAAAGAAGTAGTTAAGTGCTAGCTTTGGGTTCAGTTCCTGCCACCATCACCTCTACAGAAACCAATGGAACTAAACTTGGGTATGAATGAAAGCAGCACATAGTATGAAAAAAAAGATCAAAATAATTTTTTTAATCTTACTCAGATCTTAGCCTATAGACTCAAACAGTGAACATCTAATGTGCTTTGAGAGTTGTTCAACACTGCCAAATATACCATCCAAGTGCACTTTTTTGGCAGAATTGTATGCAGCTTGTATTTATTAGATAGGCAGCTATTTGAGTTGATTAGCTACAAACATTTCATGAAAAAGAAATAATTGCTCATTCACTATAAATACATGTAGTTTTCTTCACCACTTGCTGACTCAGCTTCACTTGTGGTCTGAAGGATGAAGTCATACGGGTTTTTCATATTCTTGTTTTAATTTGTAACTTTGGGAGGAATAAGAGCGGCAGTCTGTTATAGCTCGCCCTTGTTCTATTGCACTGTTCCCAAGGACAGAGGCTAGGGAATCCCTCTGCTGTCTAGTGGAGTG
Source organism: Ciconia boyciana (assembly GCF_034638445.1). Lineage (NCBI taxonomy): Eukaryota > Metazoa > Chordata > Aves > Ciconiiformes > Ciconiidae > Ciconia > Ciconia boyciana. The sequence goes on along the minus strand of NC_132935.1, from coordinate 34,210,582 downwards.
AAGAAGTCACCAGCAGACTCTCTTTTGGAGAGTTAGGGAAGGAGGAGACAGCAATGATACCGAGTACACTGACTACACACAGCTGGCAAAAAACTTAAGGACTGGTGCCAACTTGTACAAGTAAACCTACACCCAGATCAGGACCTAGCAGAGACTGGGGAGTGGGCTGGCTTCTTGAATATCTGTCCCCAAGCAACCTATGGAAACTGAGCTCATCAGAGCTTTCTCCTGATTTTTTAATCCAGCAGAACTGAATGTGAATTTATGGAGAGCTCTTTGAATGCTGGGCATCTCCAAGAAGCAGAAATTACAACTGACATAACTTTTTACTGGAGCAGTTAAAAGATCATGGTCCTGATTTTCATACTGACGTTGGGACCATAACTGTTTTACTGGTTTCTTTTTCAGCTCACTAATATTCCCAGGTAATGTTCTGTTCTGGGATATAGTTAGAACACAGTCATGGCCTGGAAGTAATGAGAAGGAAATAGAGAATGACTTGGCCCCCAGCACCTAGCTAATGAGTCCATCCTTCCAACAGTCTTTCTCTTTACAGGGGGAAGCTTAGTTTTATTGCTGCCCCTTTTGCTTCTTCAGGATATATACTTGGAAGGGTTCCTACTTCAACTCTTCTGGCTGCCCTCCATGCTTCTTAAAAATAATAATTACAGACCTTGTTCTCCTTTTGATAGACTCTGAATACCACTTGAGTGTGAATAGCTTGATACACACGTTGTTTTCTTTAAGATCCTATCTGATTTTTGATACAACAGCTTATAGTAACACTATTTCATATGAAAGGCTATTGAAAACAACTGGCAGAGACCTAGGGAGACAAGAGCTATGCACTTGGAGAAAATGCCAGTTACCTAGATTCAGAGGGATGGGCACTGTCACACTACTAGCCACAGTGAAAGAATGATTGCAATTCACATTTGAAGAAAGAACATAATCAGAAATAGAATTACACATGCAACAGTTTGCATCAGACTAGGAGAAATTTAGGAGAAAACCAACCATGTCCAACTCTGGAGCCATCTAATACCATGTGAAAAATGTAGCTTGGTATAAAGGAAAAACTTTATACCAAGACAAAACACAGTTACTTAGAAAGCTATCGTCATTTCTGTACTTTCAGAGAACACCTTTCAGATAAATGTTTAATTGTATAGACTTTGCTATAATTAACAGATTAACATGTGCAGAATTTGCTGAAGAGGATTTAATGGAATAAGATCAAATAATAGCAAATGTCAATGCATGTCACCCATGCATGTGCTTAATTTGGGATCTGTTGAAGGAAAGGCATACATAGGGGACAAAACAAGGTACCCTTGATATTTAACAATACAGTTGCTGTCAGCAGGATGCTTGGAAGATAATAGAAGTAACCCTGAACCCAAAATAAGATTTTGTAAGTAGTGAGAGCTCTGAAAATGTGTACATATACATTTGGTAATAAAGTTTTGGGAGATGATGTATAACTTGTATCAAACATGCAGAAGCAACCTAGGTATAAAAAGAATTCAAAGGTACAAACAGCTGAGTACCAGCAAAAAAAGACAGATTACAAAAATTAAAAAGAACTGGGAGGAGGACATTACAAGAGAGAACAAAGCTTAACCTCTGTTGATGTACCACAGAATAATTTGACCTGAGCAAGCATGGCTGGATTTTTAAAAGACCACTTTTTACAAATGACTCAAAACAGCTCTTCTAAAGTGAGGTAGGACATCTTAGCAGAAAGTTCATCTGCCAGTGACTCCTCTCGTTTTCACTGCCTCGTGGGAAGTGCTGCACTTCTCCTCTCCAGTGACACGCAGCAACAACTGGCGAATGTTTATGCACAGGCAGTCAGATACTGTAACTAAGACTGTTAAAATGGAAAAACTTAGCTTATATGGCAGTTGATATGGTATCCAGCTACTGCACAAGCAAGTCATTAGCACTGTATTTTAACAAAATGAGATTGTAATTAGGTGCCTTTGATTCTAAAGACAGAATGAGTTGCACATTTCTGGCTGCCGTTCCCAAAGCGTGACATCAGAGTAATCAGCCGTAGACTGTCATTCTCTGCTCACCCCACATTTTTACTCCATTAGTAACTCGCAACTAGTCCCTGGGCAAGACAACATTCTCAGTCATCAGTGAGCAATAAATATCTCTGCCACGGTTGATAAGATTTCTCAGACACGTATGGTACTTTTTGTTTTGTTCCTGTTTTTCAATTTCACAAGCTGTCTCTGTGTTGAAGTTGGGTCTGGATCGCTGTTGACTTGTGGCTGCTTTGCCTCAGTAGGAATTAACAGTGTTCCTTTGTGCTAGCTGTCTTGAATGGAATAGGACCATCAGAATATCTGTCTTTCACTCCACAATGTGGGAAGACTGTCCAGAATACCCTGTGAACCTCAGTTCCCACCTGTTGCAGTGACCCTATGAGTCATTGAGTGCAGACGAACAGAGTAACTTGCAGCCCTACACTGGGCTGTGGCCAGCGCAGCCCGGCTGTAGGACTGGGAAATCCTACAGTCCTGTAGTTTAGTTTAAAGTTACCTATAACTCTTTCTCTTGGGATTTGAGCATAGTCTTGCTAGCCCATTGACTTCAGCAAGAACTCTGTGCTTCGAATAATTACAGAATTGGGTCCAGAATCTGGAACTACGCATCTCAAAATGGAGATTAATGACTACATTCAAGAGCTATTCCCCAATATACGAGGTATTACCTTAGGACGTCGCAAATGATGTGTGAAATGAGACACCTTTGCCGATTGGCAGTGCACAAAGAGGATAAAGAGAATGACATGTAATTATTACTGTGCTATAAGCTGTGATATTCAACCTATACAAAGGCAGAAAAGTCCAATAAATCCCAAAGCCTTAGATTTGTTTAAAAAAGAATAAACTGCTTGGAAACTTCTTTTTAACAACTTCACCAGAACTTTCTTCTGGAAGGGAGAAGGGTCCAAAAAAAGAAAGGGACGCATTTTAAATTAGTCTCCTCCTCTCAAAGCTCATGCCCTTCTTTCCCTTTACTTGGAAAAACACCTTTCAAGAACATTACCAAATTCCCTTAAATACTGGGGGGTGGGAAGGAGGGAAGCTATGACATTAATAAAGTTTTGAGAAGATTGTGGCTGTACTTTTATCTGTCAACATGACAGATGCAATGCTGTCTCTTTTACAGACAGAAATGAATACAAGGTATGTCTGCCAAAGCATGGGTTAAGAATTAGTTAAGAATCTTTTTTCCAATTTTATGAATTTTATGTTTTGTGGTAAATTATAGAGCATACCTTACCCAATCTGAGAGATAAACTGTTAGCAAAATGTGTTAAAAACAACTGAAGAATGTGTATGCACCAGTGTCTGGCATCAGTTCTGTAAGCTTCCCAAAGGCGATTTCAATAAATTCAGAAAGCCCCTGCACATTTTTAGATAGATATGTCAGGCAAATCAGAATCCCTCCAGTTCTGAAACATGAACAGTATTATTTATATATGAAATGTTTTGAAAAGGTAAAGTAAAGTTACATGTGCAGAGAAAAGTGAAGAATATTAATCCTGGGAGTTTTGTTTGCTACATAGTCAACCAATTTTTTTCACCTGTATATGGGGTGCTTATCTTCTGTTGATTTAATTGATAAATGCATAAAGAAAATTTGTAATCCTGCACGATATTTTTATTAAGAAAAAAAGATCTACTACATAGCATCAATGTTCAGCAGATCATAAAAAGATACCTTAAAAAGAAAATTATTACTGAATTGTTTCTAATGGTACCCAGCAGAGATCAGCACTAGGCCCAGTGTTATTCAGTATTCCCAGCAGTGATCTGGAGGTGCATATAGAAATTACCATGTTAAAGATCTGAGGATCTGAGGATGACAGAAAGATTACTTGAGTAGTACATAATGATGCGAACAAGGAAGAGATCTCTTGACAAGCTAGAACCATTGAAAAAATGAGCATTTTAGGAGAGATGAATGCAAAGTTATACATCGATACAAAGGAATTTCACCCAAAAAAATGGGGTACAGTGTCTTGGAATGCCTTGACTCTGCAAGGATTTATGGGCCATAGTAGACCAGCAACTCAACATGCGCTCCCACTGTGAAGCTGCATGAACAGAGCTAGTGTAATCCTTGAATCCTGATGCAATTTTTGGAATAATTCCCACAGATCTGTTGTCCATATTTTAATGGGAATGGTGGAAAAAAATGGTGTGTTCACAAAACTGCATTCAAAATTAATTTGAGAGCAGGAAAAAATTATTTGCTGTGAAAGTATAAACTCAATCTGTTTGATTATCAAAAAGGAGGGCTGAGGGTGACTTGATTAAAGTTTATAGATCATGGGAGAAAATCCTCACATGCAAAGACTCTTTGTCCTGAAGGGACAATAACATAGCAACCACCCCACCCCACAACACCCCCCAAAAGGGAAAAAAAAATAAATCTGGAAGCTGAAGACTGACGAATCAGAAACAAAACCTTTTTCTAATAATGAAAATAAATGTTGAAATAAATTGCCCCAAAATGATGAATCCTTCCTATTGGTATATCTTCAAATCATGATACAAGCTAGAATTTCACCAAATATTAGCTGTTCTTTATTTAAATAACAATTTTATTGGACTCTACACCAAATAAATCAAATAGATAAAATTTAAGGGTCTTCGACATACCAGCGAACTAACTGATGTTTGATTTCAGAAATCCAAAACAGAATAGAAAAAGGAAGAAATAAAATAGAGAGAAATTAGAATGATCTATTCAAAATTACATTGTCTGAAGATCTGAAGCCTGACTTGGGGCTTTTGTTATAGTTCTAAGTGACGATCTCTGACTCTAGACCATATGGTCTACTGTGGTATGTATTGCATAACTATGGAAAATGTCTTAATGTAGGTATTTTTCATTCGCATAAAATTGTCTGTAAGAATTTATATCCCAGCTGGTATGATGTTATACAGAAACAATATCATGTGTTGTTCTGCAAGTTGTGCATATGTTTGGTTTCTGAGGCCAAAAATCAGGATGTGGTTTGAAGAAAAGTGGGAGGAGTCAACTAGTAAAAGTGTTATACCATATGACAACCTCAAAAAAAAAAAAAAGAGCATATCAGTTGGGAAAATATATAGCAGAAGCAGAGACTGCCTTTACTGCAATAACTAGTGATCTGCTGTGCACATGTGCACATTCACATACCACTGGAGTTTTGAAAGAATAGAATTGCAACCTGTTGTTTGCATAGTCTAAATGTCCATAACGATACAGCAAAACCACTTTTTTGTGATGTAATCTGATACATTGTACCAGTATAAATCACTCTGAATTTCAGTATATTAGAGGCAAACTAAATTATTAAGAATACAAAATGTCTTCCATGTCTAGGACAGGAGACAGGATGGTCATGTCACACTGTACAGAGGTCCACTTGTAGGCTTGCTGTTGATTGAGGAGAGGCTCCTGAGTAATTATCTGCTACAAGGTAATGGTTTGTAGGTCACCTCAGTGGATTTGAAAGATATTGGAATGTTAAGACTCATGACCTGGAAAGTGCCCAACTTGTAAACGGTTTAACATACCTCTTCCTCAGGTGAGTCATGCATCTGCTTAAGTCTGAAAATATTTTACTGCCAGACCTAATACAACCAAGTGGAAACATATTTTTTGATCCCTAAGTTAACATACTAGGTCTCCCTAAGTATTTAACTTGGGTTAGAGATCCACAGTGGAGTGAAAGTAAACAGCTTCAATCTCCATAAGTATATATAATACATTAATTCAAAAAAATAATAAAATGTAAATAGCTTCAAAAGCAGTTTTATACAAGTCTACTCTTGATATATAAGCCAGTTGAAATCGTAGGAAAAATAGGTTTCTTGGGGAAATCACAGCATTTGTAGCTCCCTGTTTGTTTGTTTCCTACATTAATTTTTTGAAGTGTGTTGCAGTTTTCAGGCTCCATATGGACACATTTAGTCACATTAATTTCTCTAGTATTTTAATCAAGTTTTCAGTAGTTATTTTTTTTTAATTCTATGTTTTCTGACTGTATGGTTAATGTAAGTAAATAAGTAATCACCAGATGGAATGAAATTCTGCTTCCTGAACTTACATAAGTACTGCAATTAAAGTAACTTGAAATAGCAACATGAATAAACTTTACATAAATCAGCCATTTTCACAATTAAAACATAAGCCCAAAAGATGCCCCTATATATTTAAACCACTCTGAATTTCATTAAAGACAGATAATAAATGAAAAGTTATTCTCAAGGGTTTATCTCTAGTTTAATCTTTAGCTTACCAACAATCCTAACACATCCCTTTGTATCATATAATAATTATGGTTTCTTATTTTTTAGTAGGGCCCGATACCTTTGGTGGCATCTGGTGAGCATGTGTCAGTGATATGACAGGCATTTCATACACCTGCGCTTCAGCTGTGAGCTGGCACCTACCACTGGCAAAGCAGCAGGTAAGAGACATCTTTGTCACTTCACTGATAATGTAAAAAGCAAAATGTTGCATCCCTAATTTTGATGTTCTGATAAACTATTTTGATTCTGTATTTGATTAGTTAATTGTCTTTCCTACCCGAAATCCTGAGAGTTTCAAACAAGAATGAATTTTTTTTTAATGTCTCTAACCTTATAAACTTGGACCTGTATTCAAGGCCAGAACACATTTCAAGGCTGGTTGCAAGAGCATAAAGCTACACTCAGGGTCAAGCCTAGGGCATAGTTTAGGATACGCAAGAGAAGAAATCTCAGGTGCACGCAGTCCCCTTGCATAGCTCTGCAGTGACAACCAGCCACTTGCCTTTCTGGCAAAATCACACATCCTAGGACAGCCCTGAGATCGCCTGTTGCTAAGATGGATGGGTTAAGCAATCCAGGCTGTCGGCAGACCCAACAGCTCAGTCTTGAGCAGAGCTAAAGGATGGCAACACGGAGCGGGGGTCAGGAGATACACCACCCTGAACACATTCCACACCTATTGTCAGAGTAGACATCCTCAGTACTGCCAGTATAGTCTGTGGAGAGACTGTTTGCTTGTTATATTTTACTTTTTATATAGGTTCTCTACAAGTTCCACTAATTTCCCTTCATGTAGCATGAAATATGTATACCCATATGGCAACAGTTCTGTCACCAAAATTCTCTACAGGAGATTCACAACAATCCAAGTCTTTTTTTGCCTTGTTTTTTCAAGAAATGCTAATGAAATCAGCCTGCTTATTTAATGGGAAAAGCCATGGCATTTGCATATTATTTTTCATACCATGGTATGACCCAATCTGAATTGGTCTAAAGGTAACGGGTCTTCCAGTGATATCTTTTAACAAACAGCCTCGAGACTTTAGCCAGACAAAGATATCCCTGAAAGTTTAGTAGCTGAAATATGAAACATGGCCCATGCTAATGCTAAGTATGTTTTTGTGAGGATGACAGAATTCTACTGATCATGGGATCACCTAAAGAAGGTTTTTTTATTCACAGCAACCCTCCCTTCTATCAGTCTCCAGAGACCTGCATATTCCAGAGATGATACCAAAAATCAGTCCATTAAACACTTAAACACAAAAAACCAAAAAAAAAACCAAAAAAACCACACCCCGCAAAAACTTAAAGTTGCCGCTACCACCTTAAAGAACAAGCTCTTACTGGATCTGTAGCACAAACTGTCTTTTATCTCAAAAGCAGGAGGTCCAACAGCCAATTTTTCAGTACGCTATGAAACACTTTTCTGTTGCACTGTGAAACATCTAAAGATTGCACAACACTGGACAGAAGTGGACATTATCATATTCTATTTACAGATAGGGCAGCTAAGACAGATTAAATGCCCTACACACTTCTGCAATAGCAGCAAAGAACAGCCCCTGGAACGATTCCTGCAATCTACCCTAAATACTGTGTCGGACAACTCTTTTTTTCCCTGCCTGAAGATTTTCTTCATTACGAAATGGGGTTTTTTTTAGTTCCAATTATTTTTTAAGAAAATTAAGCAATTTCTTTAGATTTTTGGTTTTATGTTATCCTTATTGTTTCTGAGATCCTCTTGCAGTTTGGAAAATAAATACCTTTCCAGGCTGCATTTATTCATTTCTGTTGAATAACCTTGACTTCCTAGTGCTTCCTCTGTGAATGGAAAAAAAAGTCATTTTTTGTGCTCCCCCTTTACACCTACATTCACACATCTTGGTACACAGCACTCTCACCGATGACAATACTTTCTGGAAATTGTACTGATTGTCACTAAATTAAAGGATCTGATTCAGGAAAACATGTCTGAAACAGAAAAAAAAAACCCGTGCAACATTAAAACACATAGCTAAACTTTTGCCCAAATTCATAACCAAAGGAATATAAGAAAAACTGAGCTGGAAGTGTGATGAAACAATAAAGGAGTAGTCATCATGTGAATCAATAATTTTCCTTACAAAATAAACTCTGAAAACCTAACTAATTAAAAGACATTCTTCTTCAGATTATCTCAATCTTAAGGAGGGTCAGAGATTTGTCTTGAAATCTCTGACAGTCACTTTAAGCATTTCATTGTGAGTAATGACAGAAACATCCTATCTTCCATGTTCCTCTGGTAGGACAAAAATCAGATGATACAATAAAAAAGAAACTAAACAATATGAAAACAATAACACTTTTCTGCCCCAAACTATGTTCCATTTCTTTATAGAGCTTTTGGAAACGTTAATGGTTTAAAGCAGTGAGTAACAGAGTGACCGCTGAACAGCAGGTTCCGGGATTTAGACATGTAAATAATTTTTTCTCTTCGAACTTGAAAATGAAGGCTACAGTTTGTGCTGCCACCACTCATGGGGCTTTGTCTGATGACACAGATGTAGAAGCTTTGAGTAAAATGGAAATGTCAGTTGCCAGAAGCATAACCGTGAGCAAATCCTGGTAAGCGAGGTCTCTCATCCCGTCGCAGGTCACCAGCTCCTTTCTGTACCTTGCCCAGTGGCAGGGGCTGCTTCAGTGCTGCCGTTACTGTGCCGAATCTTGAGCTGGCAATATGACTTGCAAGGTTGGATCATGTGATTACAGGCAAAAGAAGCTTTAAAGTACACAGCCTGTTAAATTCCAGTTAAAAAGTTACGGCATATTTTAGAAGGAGCTTCTTACTGCACAGTTCACAATTAGTATGCCCGTTTCAGCAATAAAAAGGTACCTAGGAAAAGAAAACGTGTGTATAAGTACAAAAAATATCAGAATAGAGCACTTAGACTGAATAATCAATACCATTTTATGTTATGCAACTATATATTTTAATCATCAAAGATTACTAAGGCTACAAATTCATGTTTATTGACAAGGATGCATTTCTTAAGTCACCATTTAAAATGGATTTTTATGGCCAGTCTTAATAACCAAGAGGCAAAAATGTGTTGCACTGCTTGGACATGGTGAAGATATGAGTTAAATGACCAAGACTACTCTCTAACTGCCTAGGCAAAAATGCAATAGAACTGTTATTGAGGCAGAACAAAGAAAGAACTGTCCTATTCTCTCTGTATATGTACCATCTTTAAATGTGAGTAAAAGCATCAGTGAGTCTAAAAAAACAAAGTTAACAATTTGCCAGGCTCACAACACACTACGAGTTTGCATTATGAGTTTACATAACTAATGATCATCATCGGTCCGCTCCATAATGCTGATTTCAGCAGAAGTACTACCAGGAAACATGTTTTATACCAAAACGTAACTTTTTCTCTCTTCATCTTTACCACTGAGGACACTTCCTTCTGCTTCACGTGGTTCTACTTCCTCTCAATTTTCTTCATGTTCTTACATAATTAATCACACTACTGAAAAATATTTTAATCCAAATAATCCAGCTTCCCTTCAAGAACTGTTTTCAATAGTGTGCTTAATAGTTTAAGCAGAAATATAGCCCAAACAAATTTGCTATCTTGACGCATGTAATAGTTATATGCAACAACAAGCTTCATATACCTTCCTATTCTACCGCAGTCGCACCATGAAGTTTACTTAACATTTGAGAAAAAAAAAAGTTGTATCATGATTCTGCAGTAAGAACAGTATCTTCTTGTATTTCTGCATTGGCATGAGGGAGTGCTTCATATTCTTGTAGTTTAACTATGCTTTCTGTCCATAACTGTGCTAGCTGCAAAGTAAGCAGTTTCAGTCTGTTCTAGCTAAATGTCACACCCCAGATGGAGGTTGCTGCTCCTTCAGAGCTGCCGGTGAAGCTGCTCATATAGTCACTCTCTAACCCAACTCAATCAGGGTAAACCCAACTAACTTAAATAGTAACTCAGCAAAGAGGCTAGGGATTGCACTCGTGAGCAGCCCAATGTAAATTCTGGTACCAAGAAAAGTGGCCGGAAGCTTAGGGCAAGATGAAAATTGTAATTTTTAGCTACCACAGATACAGTTGGAAGAAAACATATTAGCAAGGATTAAATTAAACACATTTACATTTTGCTTTCATAGGACTGTTTCACAAATAGAGGATTTTATATTTGAAAAGTGACAAACACCACTAAGATAATGCCCAACTAGTAATAAGAACTTTACAGGGTGACTTAATGCAGTATAAAGTGACTTGAGATCAGAATATGCCTCAGGATGATTTCCACAGTGATTATTTGAAAAGAACACTAAAAAAATCCACTAAAAAGTCCATTCTTTAAACATTCCCAAAAGAATTTCTGAATGTGAAAGTTGGAAAATTTTAAGCAATAATAACTAAACTTCTATGAAACAAAAAAGAAACTCCTATTTTATCGTTTTTGTACCTGCGCTGGGTAGACTCCAATTCATAATTGAAAGATTTATTTATTCAGAACTGAGTATGAGAACTCTTAAGAGCAGTGTGAAAATACCTTGCAGGCCTCATCTTTCTCCTTTTTTTTTCCATCACTCATTATAAAAATACTGCACGGTGATCTGTTTATTCCCAAATGGACTGACCAGGAAGCAATAAGTTTACAGTGAATCCACTTTTTCTTTTCCTTTCTTTTTTCCCTAAGTTATCCTGCATATTGCTCCCTATTTGGACCAGACACGCTTTTATTTAGTACTCTCTATACCTTATTCACATCTGTCAACAAAAAATGCACATCGCAGTCACACACCAAGGCACAAGTCACAAAACTCACAGAAAAAGTAAAAGAAATGATATTTATATGTCATTTCAATAGTCAGGGGAGAAGAAGTGTCCCAGTCCCTCTTTCTAAAAATAATGCTTCATACAGGTGTCATCTCTGTATTTCACTGGAGTTATCAAAAGAAAAAAAGTTGTCATTTATGGAAGTTGCTTCCTGCTATTGGAATAAAATGATCTGCTTTAAATCACAGTTCCGTTCGTCCATACCTTTCTTCCATGAAAATCACTCTTACATGTAGGGAAATGTGAAAAAACAGCTACATTAGCCCACCATCAACCTATCTGATCTACACAAATAACACACATAAACTCTCTTCTGGTCATCTATTCCTATCAAAAATGGATTGAAAGTATTTATTACGTCTTATGAAAACAGAATGAAAAAGAACAAAACCAGCTACTCCTGCCGCCCATAGCAATGATGAGCTGATAAATAACCTCACCATATTGTCTTGTCAGGCACATCTAATAGAGATGAAGAAGTCTCTAATTAGGGCATTAATTCCACACTGCACTGCAGTTGCAGTGCGACCTCCCTTTCAATGACAGGTGCAATACGTGGGTGCAAATTTCTTGGCACCCGCAATCTACTCTTTTGCATTTACATTGCTAAGCAACATCATTACTTTGATTGACTTATGTACAGTACTACACTTTCACCTCTTAGGTACAGAAAGAAAAGATTGATTCCGATTTCAGTGCCACAGTTTTACACAGATGTAGATCCAATTCATTAAGTGCACTTACTCCTAATTTACAGTCATGGAAGAAAAATAATTTTCTTGATTACCCTCCTATTTAGAAAGCTCTAACTCTTTTGAATAGAATAAAGTTACACTGGTCTAAAACTCGCATGACAGTTCGGGGCATAGTTACATGTATTTTTTCACAAGAAGATGGCAGCTGTCCTCAAAGTGTAATGCGAGTTAACTAGGAAAAGGTGATTGACTGATGCTGAGGTTAATTGCTTGTTGGCAAGCTAGAAAGCCTATGCTAACAAGTGCTGCTTATAACTAACAAGTGCCAATTATTTCCTTATATTCTAGTACACATTATATTATGCTAGGCACTATCCAAACATCCAGAAAGATCCAGGCGTCCCTGCCCTGATCTGATGAGTTAATGATTTAAGAAAACTATGCTAGCTACTGATGAAAACGGCTTCGTGCATGTTGCTTATCACAGACGTATAATATATATAATATTCATATAATATTATAACACAGAAAGCCTTTGGTAAAGTTATCAATACACTGAACATATGTTCATAACAAAAGTATAAATAGCTGTCTGATCATAAACTTTGTTTTCCCTGTTGCCGACCAAAAGCTTACACTAACAGATAATGCTTATTATGTTATTATTAGAAGCCAGTGAAATCTTTGAAAGTGCTGATATTTTAATCCTGTTTCCACATCTATGTGTGGAAAAAAAACATTTTCTATATTTAATTGGTGACCAAGTGTACCTATGAGCCTGACAAAACTTCCCAACTAATAGGTAGATTATTATGTAAAATATTGCCTAATATTTGTATAATGCATTCACCTGGCTTGAAAATATGCTGACAGAACTAGAATGCATAACATCATCCATTGTTAAATTGATATTAAATTCATAATTTTGTTCCTGAAGCACCAGTAAATACCAATTTTAATTGCATTAATAAAATGTGAATTATGAAAGTGGAATTGTACTGACTAATACAGATTTTCACTATGATAATAATGATTTAAAATAAGATTAAAAAGTAACAGCTCCTAAAGAAAGAGGAAGTTAATGTACCGAAAATAATAGTGCAAAGCCAGCCTGCTCCCCCACCCTAGACAAGTCATCTACCTTGTACCAGTTGGAATAAAGCAAGCAAAGTTGACCTGAGTAGGGAAAGTACTAGTCTTTTGGGGGGGTTTTTGCAAGAAATCTTACAGTGCTTGGGTAAAACTGCATGCCTTATCTGTTACTCCTTGTCTAATTTCAACATAAATGTATGTAATGGCATCATGACATAGTATTAAAGTTGAAAGCCTTTGGAAATGCATTAATTGTGAAAGCTGGGAATTATAACACCCTCTTTCCCTTTTCTAACTGTGAAGACATAGAATGTGTCAAGTATGTTGGTAGTCTTTTGAAAAAGGTAAAAAGTGCCTGAGCTACAGTTTGCTCTCTCCTAGTCCTGCAGTGCAGAGAGCATTTTAGCATACTGCTATCCCAAGAATTCAAAATAATGCAACAAATACGGCTTGTTCAGTAGGCACAGGCGTTCAGAACAGAGTTGGGTGGTGACCATAAAAAGGAAAAGATTTAAGAAAATCTAAAAATGTTAAAATTGTATTTGCAAATACATCATCAGTATTCCTAGACTGTTTTAGAATAGATATGTACATTTCTGTACCCATCAAACACTTAATAAAAGATAGCTCCTCTAGGCAATTTGCAAACTATAGTTTCATCTAGATATATGTCAGTGTAAATCAGGAACCTTCAGTTCTCAGTTTTTCTAAACAAGTATGCCATAATCTTTCCTAGCCCTGTTTCCGTCAGACCCTCATAAATCTACCACATTGCTCTGTCTCCTCAGAATGCAGTCAAATTCACAAATATTTTAAAGGTATAGTGAAATACACATATAGGAAGTCTATCATCCTAGTAGGAGTTAGTAATTTCCTTCACCTGCAGTATATATTTCATTTTAACACATCTTTAATAGACACCAACTAATCATGTTTAAAGGCTACTTCTTTATTATTGCCCTTTATCCATAAACTGCTCTTTTCTCTGACCTTAATATATAAGGTGAAGATAGGCAATTGTTCCATATAAATGCTTACATATATGATTTTGATTTTAGGATATGTAAGGTAGAACTAGTTTGGCTGGACATAGCTAATATTTTTCTTAATTTTCAAGTGCCATTGTTGAATTTTTTGTTGTTGTTGTTCTAAACCATCTAATACTCTCAGAAATACTGATGACCCTAAAATTCAATGCCTTTATTTTTTTCTATATCCTGTATTTTATAAAAGAATAAAAACATAATGACATTTATAATTTCAGATCTTTTAAGAATAAAGTACTATGTGAAATTTATAATATAAAAATTCCCTTTTCCTGGAATTACAGTTTTGTATTTATTGAATGCGTTCACAGGCTCCCTTAGGATGTGAAATGTATGGAAATATATGTGCATTACTAAAGAAAGAACTAAATTTATTCTTTCCCCACATCATGCTCTTCTTTGCAGTAGAGGTTTTTAATTCAACACAGAGCTAGAATGAGATGGAGCCAATTTCCTGGTCTATATGTGTGACAAATGCTAAAAGTGGCACAAGATTAACAAATTAGTTGATGTATATATCTTTAAAGATTTTTTTACTATGTCCCAAATCAAAATACATGCTTTATTTGAAATGAAGATTTCTTTAAAGCTAAGTATTAAACAGGAATCTTATATATTCCTGTAATTTCAAGACGGAATGATGGCACGTATGACAACTAAAGAACAGCAACCTGAAAAAAATGTATAAGGTGGCTTTTATGGCACAACACTCTAATAATAACAACTTTTAGTGCTATAAATTGTATATTTAGTGGTTAAATCTGATATTTTAATAAGAAATTTGCTGTGGAAAAGTTAATTATTTCAGTACACAAGTATTTATCTTATGCATGAATATTGACAATGTATTAACTACCAAAATATGAAATTCTTTCTTGTTAAGCCATGTGTCAGATAGAAGCTTTTTTTAAAGTGCGTATGGAGAGATCTACGGTATAGACATGTGTGTCATTATAGAAAGGTTTCTTTATGATGGTTTGAAATAAAAAGTATGGAACTTGACCTTTTTAGCTGACATAGTAATCACCTACTTGATGTAATCCAGATATCTAACACCAAACAATAAAAACATCTGTGACAACAAAACCATGTAAAGCTTGTGGAATTATTTAATTTTTTAAAAACGATAGCAATATTTAATAATCACATAAGCCTGGATTGGTTCTTCTTACACAAAAACTTTTGCGCTTTGCAAATGCTAGTTTTAAAGGACTATTAACTTAGATGTGAAAGCTTTTTAAGCTCTCATGCATATGTTTTGGAGTTACCTCATTCATTCTGCTTTTAGGACCTTGTCACAGTCCACCTGTTTTGCTTTTGCCTAAATTACATCAAAATAATAGCTTTCTTTAGAGAAAAAAAAAATCCTACATTTCTACTGACTGTATCCAAACATGATAATATGCTTAAAATTCAAGAGGAGCCATATTCAGGTTGCATGTCTCAGTCACCCAATCTCCCTTTCACATATCTGTTCATGTTGACAGACTATGTCATAATACATCAACAGAAAGATCAGCATAGAAGAACAAAAATTCATCGCCTGACAGCAAGAGGAAAACTGATTTCTACTATTAAATTAGCAAAAATATACCAATACTTCACTACCAATAAGGACACCATGGCTAAAAGCATTCACCATATTATAATTTTGAATGAGCATTGGGAATTTTTTGTTTCAATAATCTTTAAACAGAAAAAAGGGGGAGAAGAGGGTGGACTCAAGGATGTCTACATCTTTACAAGTAAAGAATTGATTTCTGCCGAACTATGGCGTTCCATTTTGGTTTTCTTAATGTTTTAAATATTAGTTCTAAATATTCATTTAATTAGAGAGCACTGAGTACTGTTTTTGCAGTGTTCATTTCTGACAGAGGCTTTTTCTTACGAGGTCAAGGAGACGTGTGGAAAATGCTCTGTATCAATAGAGTGCATCAGCTTCTTTATATCTGAGAATTTCTACTCATGTAAAAAGTATTCTGACTTGCTCATTGCTAGATATAATTTTAATATACTATATTGAGCAATGGTGTTTCACTAAGAATTTAACAATACCTGGAATAAATAATGTCTTTTGCAGCCTGGGGCAACATCTGCCACTTATGCATTAATTCTGCCCCTGTTTGAACACTCTACAACATATGCACTTCTCTTTTGTCTGTTATCCTAGAGTTGTGTTATTCCCAAATATTGACATCATCTACTTTTATCAGCACTAACTGCTCTGAAGCTTCCTAGTCTCATGCTCAGCTCTATTTCTTTCTATTGATTATCTTCCTCACTCCAGCAGGTAGCTAGCCAGCGAGGCTGTCCTGAGAAATAGCTTCCAATGACTTTATACGCACAATTTACACGGAATTGTTTAAAGAAGATATTAGCCTCAATACAAATCAGTGAACCTCATTTAGTCAATACACTGCACAATTCAGCTGTTGGCACCCTGTCACATGTTAGTCTTTAAAGTCAACTACCATACCCAATCTGCACATTAGCCATAGTATTTAGTTTCATATTAAAATGAGGCTAGTTTTTCACTTTTCTTTTTGAAATCTATTCAATATACTTTTTACATCACCTCATTGAACCATATGATAGTAATATAATTTTAAGTATAAAAACCTGAGATTAAATGCTTGATTTTTGACAGTGTCCTTAAATATAATAAATTCAAAGGGAAATACTGTTAAGTTAAAATGGAGTGTTTTTCATTAAGTCCAATCAAATGGTAGACAACAAAGGATCTTTTATTTGAGAATATGAAGTGAAAATGAAAACCAGAAAACCTTTACTAAGAAAAGGTCTAGCTAAATTATGTTGGAAGGAGGTCTCCAGATTGAACCTGGGTGTTTCTTTTGCTAAAAATGAATTAAACTAAGATGCACTATGGGAGAATAACTTACAAAGAAGGAAAACCTAGTGCTTTATAAAGATGAAAACAGGGCCTAAATACAGTTAAGTTAGAATAAAAACTACAAAGAAAGATCAAATATTAAAAAAAAACCAACCCCTTACTGTAGCACCTAAACTATTCTTTTATCATCAGGACAAGGAAATTTGGGGAATTTTTTTTACCCCTTTTGCATTCCACAGCAGGGCTCTAAAACCCTAGTTGGACATTTATATGAAAATAATCTTTTCCTTTTAGCCTACCAGACTATGATCTAAACTGTGATTTAGACTACATCTAAAAGATAGAAGAAAAACAAAGTATATGTGCTTATCCCTGAATCTGTTACTTGAGAAGTAAGATACCTCTTCTGTTGTTTTCAATCTGTATTAGACTCACATGTTTTAGTGTATTTAGCATATCTGTGATGTTTACACTACAACTTCCATGGGCATCCTTTGATAGAAGGTTAAAAATAGGTGTTGTTCCTAATTTTTGGAAGAAAAATACTTGGTTTTGCTGTAGTTGGCAAAGAAATGTTTACATCTTTCCTCTAATGTGTTACTCTTATAAAGCAAAAATGCATAGACAACCTGCAAGGATTCATGGCTATTATCTTTTGCAGGAGGCAAAAAAAAATAGGGCTAGGAGTATTAAAAAAACCAAAGAAACAATAAAACAGAAATCCCTGCTTTATAATACATGATCAATATTTTAGAAAATGCAAAAGGAAAAATGCAGAATCCTTTTTAAGTCCTGAGGAGCAGCCGTCTGGACTTACCAATACACATGTAAATGCTTTTGAGAGAAGGTGAAAATTATGTAACTAGTTAGCCACTGGGAATATTGATATTGGGCAATAGGCTTTATCCTAAATGTTGGTAATTTGAATATAAAAATAGAAGCATTTTGTATGACCTCCGCTCCCTGCTCTTTTCCCTTTAAAGCTCAGTGAGTGGTAGCTGAGGTTCTGAACCCCAGGTAGGAGAGAGATGCTGAAAGATGACCAGCCTAGCCTTCCTAATACATCTTCGTATGCACACACACTCACTCGCTCTCACTCACATACACACATTTATCGCAACCTGACGCTCATAGAAAAGCCTTTTGCCTTGTCTAAGCTTCTACAAGGAACATTTCAGAAACCAAAGGAAAAAAAAAGGCAGTGAGGACAAATAGCTGCATATTTAGGCAGCAAAAAGGCAGGTGTAGTATGGAAATTCCTAGTGTTTGTGTCTGCTGCTCTGTGTTCGGTGTTGAAGGATTTGAGGGCTATTTTCCATGGGTCTAAATATGTTTAGGATAAGTGCACTTGGAAAGAGAAATCTTCCAGATACTGTTCGGCCTATTTACCTGGGTAGATCTGCTTAATTAAAATAAAAGTTACACTGTCCTTCAGCTGCTATCGTCCATGCATGTACCTACCCATTAACTATTATTCTCTTCCAATTACATTAGTAATTACTAAAGTAGATGTAAATTCTTTTACTTATTTATTATATGAATTACATCTTGGGAAATCTTAGAAAATGTTTATATGCATTCAGTACTTAAATATGTTATAATAGTTCTACTGTAACATTTCCTGTGAAAAGACAGCATGAACCGATAGTATGTTAGTACTCATATCAGTCATGTCTTATAAGGAATGATAGATAGAATTGTAGTTGGAAATATAGTTAATCTGAAGTTTATTTCTCAAAATCCTAGTCTTTTAAAGTTAACTCTGTGTTACCTACTAATATGTAATAAATATTCTGGATAAGCAAGTGTAGTGATGTAAATAAGCACACAATGAGCCGTACAGCATTTTTGGGAAGATACAGCATGTACACTAAAACAACATACGCACTCTAAAAGTTTACAAAGCTACGTTGATGTAGCTGTTTTCTTAAGGAATTAAAAATATCTTTAATGATTATTACCCGTGTCTGCTTTCATTGTGACAGGAAAAAAATGCACAAAATTTCTTAGCATTGCTCATCCTAGCTATGCTCATTATTAGAGATACATGGATTTACTATGTGCTTAAGTTAAGCTATAATGATCACCTTTTCTATACTGTCTTAAAATGGTAACTGGGCATGAAAAAAACCCTAGGAAGCAGATTAGTACTATTTAATATTTAGGAGAAAGGACAAGTTTTCTACTTGAAAGTATTTGTACCCCAAACAAATGTATTATTTTGTTTCCTTAATGCCATTATTTATACTTTCAGATCTCAGGATTTCTTTGAAATAGGTCCTTACTACACAAAAAGGTGCACATGAATAATTTACGGTCAAGTTTTCTTAGCTATTTATATTGAGAATATACTATTAAAAATACCTAATGGGGAAACAAAAAGACTAATTAAATAACATTGTCTTCCCCCAAAAGCATCATTATTAAAATATGATTGTGTTATTTATCAGCAGACATTCTTAGTTTCTCTGCTTGATTAGCTTTTGATTAATGCTCATAAATTTAAATTCAGACATACTTAGCCTCTTTGATTTTTAGACTGATGTCAGTCAGCATTAGTGTATCAATTTTTCATCAGAAAATAGAGATGCATGTTAAAACCACTTTAACAAACATGGAGTCTCTACATAGGACCATATTATCAAATGCTAATTGTATCCTTAAGATAAGCATTAACTGGGAAAAAAAATCAAACTGTTTACAGAGCATGTGAATCTCAACTGGACATAAAACTGCCTACTTTGCTTCCCATTTTCCTTCTTCGGTCTCACAGTTGTTTATGCAGTACATGGAAATATTATAAAACTATTAAAGATACTTTAATTAAAGGTATTCGCCTGGCATGACTAGCTTGGGATAAATATGTCAGCATAACTATCCAGGAAACAGTGATTGTGTGCCAATTCATGTTGTGTAGTTTTAAAAACATGTATGTAGCGTGCTTTTTGTGTGTGTGTGTGTCTATGAAAGAGTTTGTCTGCATGTTTGTATATACCTCATTTCATTACCACT
Organism: Ciconia boyciana; assembly: GCF_034638445.1. Lineage (NCBI taxonomy): Eukaryota > Metazoa > Chordata > Aves > Ciconiiformes > Ciconiidae > Ciconia > Ciconia boyciana. The sequence goes on along the minus strand of NC_132935.1, from coordinate 34,190,717 downwards.
GAGAGTGTGTGTGTGTGTGTGTGTCTGTGTGTGGCCTAGTGAGAAAAGCAAGGGTAAGGTCTGAGGGTGGAAATGAACAGCATTGCTTTTTGGAAGAGCCCTACTTGACCAAAGTCCTGCCCTCCAGTTTGAGAGAGGAGGATGGGAAGGGGCACTACGAGAGGCATTGCAAGACAGCTCCGATACTGCAGCCCACTGAAGTCACTTGCAGTTAGCAAGCATGTTTTAAAGGGAAGTTTTGGATATACGGTGCTTAAAATCCTTTGAGCCATATTAAAGGAATCACAGCCCCACAAATCAGGCTTACTAATAAGACTACCTTTTGGGGTTTAAAGTTAAGTGGCAAACCAGATGCACTATTTCACTGAAATTCTAAAGATAATTCTAAAATGATGCTCAGCTGATGTAATATGTTATTTTGTGTTCACAAGATGAAGTGGAATTTAAATTTTTAAAAGGGGAAAAGATTTTGAAGAGTTTTGAGGGAGGCCTATTTAGCTTCCAGCTAATTTAAAAATTAGTCTTGGCTGTCTTCTCACTCCATCAGTCCTTGAATCAAAATTCCAAATCAGAATCTATTATTTTCTTACCCATGTTAAGCAGCATTAAGTAGAGTGAAAGGCTTTTATTTACATTAAGGAACCAATCCTACAGTTTTCACACAGGAAAAACACCCTTTGGAGTCAATAGCAATTTACACAATTTATCTTAGTATGTACAAAGCTTAAAGACTGTAACCCACAGTGTAAATTCAATATTTACCATACTTCTACAAAAAAAAACTTCCATTTTTCAACAGTACTGAATACCTTTTCTTATATTAGAATTCACTGCGTTTCAGAAACACACCAGAACAGAGCACAACTTGCAGTGTCAGTGTTTCCTCTCTCCCTCTTTCTCCCTCTACCTATACCATTTTGATTTTAAATTTGCTGGAGCCTATTTAGTTTATAAATAACCTTAAACTGTTGAACTGTTCACTAGTTTATTTGAACAGGAGACAATGTTATTGAAACAAATCTAGTTAACAAGGTAATTAGCTTTTGCAATATTCCTCAGAAGGCTGGAAACCAACAGTTCACCACTGCACTATACAAATAGCAGTATGTAATGTTAAGCCTATGGTTAAGAGTGGTTCTATCAAAGCTGACTGGTCGCATTACCAGCAAAGGTATTGTTTTTAAAAAGTATCCAAGGGCCACCTAAAACTAATTAATTCACTAGAAGTGGAAGAATGAAAATATTTTCCAATAGTAACCCACTGTAAAAACGTAGGCTACTGCTGGTGTTGAAAAGATGGGGCTGGAACCAAGAAAATCCTTTTTCTTGCTTCCACAAAAGGCTTTGGGCCTAATTATTTTTAAGTATAATCCAGCCAACATCTTCTCATGCTTAGCTGCACTGAGTGACACTATTTGTGATGCCCAGTCTGCTGAAACTGAGCAGGTTGCTGTCAGTTTAAAAATGACTATAATAAAAGTGACCATGAAGATGGATCTTGTGATTTTGCGTTTCTAATCAGTCATCTGTGAAGAACACTTTTGCTTTGATTCAGCAGACTGGTGACAGCCATGATTGATAGTGCATGAGGATGAAAAAAGGTTATTAACTGTCTTCCTATTAAACTCAATGTATTACCCCTCTAGGTGCATCTCATACTTTAACTTAAAGTACTTACTCAGGTAAGGTCAAGAATGAACTCTATAAACACAGTATCCATCCTGTTGTAGATGAACCAGGAACTCGAATGTTAAATTTTGAAAGTTCAGCACTAAACCATATCTGAATCCTGCTACCTTAATTACTGTGCCAAAACCAAAAACTGAGCAGACCTTTGTATGCATCTAAATATATAGCTACAGACAAACAATTTTGTGCAAAAAAGGGACAGATCAATTGCTTCTGTGTTTTTGTGCATACACACACACACACACACACGTATATTTTACTTATTACGATAGTCCCAAAATAGAAGTTTGAATAATGTTATGTTAACAAAAGAAATGTGGAACAGGGATATGAAGTGTCTGTGGGGCTAAAGTATGAATCTTATGCAGAAAGCAGCATTTTACCTGCTGGTAGTTAACTTCATTATTAATTGTATCAGGTGTGATTTAATAATTTATGAAGGCTTCGAATTAAAAGGAAATCCGAATGTTTTAGCATAAATGTAAAAATATCTATTTGTTGCCTTACAACATGTTTTAGTTTTAGTGTTTATTTCCTTCTTTCTACTGACAATTATCTTATCAATCAATACTCACAACTATCTCCTGAAAAAGAAAGGAAAATGGCACATATATTCAGTTTTAAAATAATTATTTGGTGGAAATACTGATTCCTAGGGTATCTCTAATTTCTAAGGATGTCTCTGTGAAGAGATAATTTTAAAGGAGTTTAAGGACAAAAGGGTAGAATACGTTTCCTGTGTTCATTATTATTACTGACACCAGAAATGAACTGAAAGTGGAAAGTTGTCCACGTTGTGCACGCAGGTTAGCATCTTTTTAGATTCACAAGTTTATTTGGGGAGTAAATATTAAAAAATCATGTGATCACCTTTTTAGAATTAGGTATTTTACAATCACTTCTTCATAATCAATAGCATTTTAGATTTTAAATTTGATTTTATCTTTATGAATAAATCTCAGATGCTCTTTGAATTTGTTTATGCATATCCTACATTACAATAATTTTCTGTTAAAAATAAGTAGAACAAAAGATCAAAAATCCTATGACTCTAAGTACAGTGTGCACACTGTCATCTGAAGGAATGTGCATACACACTTGTTTAAAATAAGCTCTTTCCACATCATATAGGAGATCTCCCCCAAAATACACACATTCCATATTTGTCTTTCAGAGTATTAAAACATACTTTTAACTTTAGTTTTATAATAGTCCTTCATTTCCTCTTTTAAATGATATAAAAAATATTTCTGCACTCATTAAAATCATTTCAGAGGGAAGCAAGAATATTATTCCAAGCTAGATCATTTTGGAGAAAGAAGGAAACAGTCTATCTCTATCTTGACTATTCTATAATGTACTGTCACGCATAAAGTCTGCAACATAAGTATGTATTTTAATTTTTTCAAGGTGTTGTTGAATATCAGTAGTCCCTTTTATTTTTAAACAATTTTTTTAAAAAAGCATCAATAGTGGGTTAAAAAGAATTCAGTGTAAATATAATCTACCTAATATGATGATGCTATCTCACAAGAAATGTTAAACAATCCTCTGTAAGATCTTTATTTCTGGAAAGTGTGTTCCTTTCAGGTGTGGACTTGGGAATAGGCACCAATTTTCCCTTCAGTATCATTTCTGCTTTATAATAAATTGCAATCCTGTTGTAGCCCCGTGTGGATTTACAACTGGCAGGCTTTCTCTCTGACAATTTGGGGTCACTGTGGATATAGGTGAGCAATAATTTCAGGGGTGATGGAGATATTGACAGAATTTAACAGTCTAAGTTCCTGGGCAAATATTTGTAAAACGTACACTTCTACATTGGGTTTTAGTTAATAAGACTTTTGGATGATACTGTTTGCCTTGTTTGTGGATTGTATTTTGTCTGAAACTATCTAAAATATTCATTTCCATTTGTGCCTGTGTCGGTACTGCGAAAGGTTTAACGTAAAAGCTATCATTCCTCCCTGACATTTAAGCACATTTAAGCAAAGCAGAAAGTTATAGCTATTAGAGGCTTAGTTCAAAAAACATATAGCGTGCTTTTAGCAAACCCGAATTATATGAGCTAGGTGACAACATTTGCTTTGGGTAGCCTTATAGGTGCCTGGAACAGGTAAAGCCATTTTATCAGACTTCACACCAAACGGAGGCCCTGATGGTAGCGAGAGTTTCTGACAATGGGCCAGATCTATATTTACTCACTCAAGAAGGGACTGGCAGGATCGGGCCCATTCTGTTCACTTTGTGTGTGTAACCTACAGAGAAAAAGTTAAGTCTAAGCATAACTCCAGCCATATGTAAAACAGTGAATATGTTTCAGTCAACATGGGTGAAAGTAATAAACTAGATTTCTTCCTCCGGCTTCTTAAAAAGAATTGTCTCAAGAACAAAACAGAAGGACCCAAATCATGAAACAAAGGACAGGGTAGGGCCATTTAACCTGGAACAATCATTTCCTCGGGTTAAGGTTTATTGAAAACCCAAAGCAGGCCTGAAACATCAACTCTAGTGGTACCCTTTGAAACGCTTTTTTATTCCAGCACTCACTACACACACGAAAAGCAAATCCTGCGATAAACTGCAGGCTAAGTGCATGTGGCCCTACCAGGACCATACAAAGGCAACACACATAGCATGTGTCACAGCCAGTAGCACATGAGTGACTTTGCCAGGGGGGATCCCTCACCTAGATCCCACTCCAGACAATCAGGGCACAATAAGGAAAAAGGCCAAAAAAAAGAAAGAAAGGGGAAAAAAGGGGGGGCGGGGGGGAGAGTAAGAAGAACCAGACCCCAAACCCCACCTTCTGCCCCCCAGACGGACGAGGGCAGGTAGACCAGCTGGGAAAGCTGGCCTCCTCCCCGCGGAGGGGCTGCTGGCGAGGACAGGCGGCGCGGGTGGAAGCTTGCGCCCTTCAGCGCGGGGCTGCGCGGGGCGCGCTTCTCCCGGCGCGGAGCCCTCGCACCTGCCGCGCCCGCGGAGGGGACGGGCCCCCCTCCGCCCCGGCCGCCCCCGCCGCAGGCGTCGCTGCTCCTCCGCGCCTTGCGGCGGGGCCCCGCGGGAGCGCATCGCCCGCGGCCGGTCCCGGCGCGGCTCGCCGGGGTTGCCATAGCGCTGGCTCCGCGGCTCGGGGGCGCTGCCCGGCGGCTGCGGGCGGGGGGGCGGCAGCGGGAAGCGGCCGCTGCGCATCCCCGCGGCCGCAGCGGCGGCGGCGCGGGGGTTCCGCGGGGCTCCGCGCACCGGGCCGCGCCGCGCCCCGCAGACCCCGCGCGGTGGGAAGAGTGGGGCGAGTAATGAATTCCAGCAGAGAGCGGGAGAGGAAGCATTTTTCAGAGATCTGCCATATTTAACATTGACCACACTAAAGATGTTATTAGCGAAGGGGGAGTGGGGAGGGCAACGGGGGATGCGATAAGGGAAAATAGATAATGACACATAATCCAAACCAGAAGTTTGAAACCAAGTTACTTCGCAGAAAAGAGCCACAAGCTCAACTTTTTTTTCTTCTTCCCCCCCCCCCCCCCTTTCTTTTTTATAGGCTGGGGCTGAAAGACAGGGAGATAAACTTGTTAAGGAAAGAAATATTCCTCTAGCAGCCGGGTAAATAAAATAGCTGGAGAGAAACAACGAAAGACATGGGGGTAGGGAAAGGCAAAGGACATACTACTATTTAGAAACCCCAAAGGAAATTGTAAAGTAGGAAATGAAAAGGAGGAGGAGAAACATTTCTGTTGTAAATTAGAGGGAATGAAGATTAGCTGGAGAAGAGGGGGAAATAGCTGCAGAAGGTCTCAAATAAAGCACCACTGAAGATTAGCCAATGTTCAAAATATCCCAACTGAGGCAAGAGAGGGGTGCGCTCATCTCTTCGTCATGGGTGTGTGAAGGGGAAATGAGTGGGGATAATTACTAATATAGCACATGTCCGGAGGAACCAATCCAAAATAAGAGATAAATTTGGCTGGTGAAGACAGATACGAAAAAGGCTGGAAGAAAACTTAGGAATACAGAGACCTGAGAGGAGAGGAAGAGAATGAGAGGAGGAGGAAGGCTCCAGGAGTACAGGAAAACTTAGAGGACCAGCTGGATAGGGAGGAAACAGCTACGGCAGAGATGGGAAGACAGAATGAAAGTGAGAGAGAAAGAGAATGGGAGAGATTAGGGAGAGCAAATAAACCTGGGAGAGGGAGAGGGAATGGTTGGAGCGGATGGGAAGAAGGAAGCCAGGAGCGGGAAACTAAAAGGAGAGAGGGAAGGAGGGACAGAGGGAGGGATGTGGGGAGAGAAGGAAGGAGACAGAGGGAGGAGACAAGGACTGAAGTCTCCCAGCCTAGGGAAGGTGCAGCACTGAGTGAGAGAGAGCTCACTCTGAGGGTTAGGTTAGATTTCCAGAGCTCTTAGAGCGCATCGACCAGCCCGCTGGAGTCACTATTCAACCCGAGTCCCAAACACACGCCTCACTAACTACTTTACAGCCACTTTCATTGATTTTCTTTATCAAATAAACATAATACCCGTTACAGCAACACTTCCTCTTCGCGCAGCCAGAATGCCGCAAGCTCTGATTGCTGCATTTCTCCGGCTTGCAGTTCCCCACCCTCCACCCCTAAATAATTTGTGTTCTTTCACTTAAATGGGCAAATACATTACTGCTTGCAGAATTTTTCTGTAATCTGGAAGGTACACTGCGAGCTAGGCAAACCGTTTAAATCATAAGGTAAAGGCTCCCCATCCCCATCGCCCTGGCGTGAAGACACAATTTTTTCCCCCACAATTTCAGAGGTAGCTTATATATTTACATACTTATTTGCTGCTAATAAGTGGTAACTTAATTTAAAGGGCGATGTCAAAGTGAACGCTCCCGCCTGAAAAATGCAGGAAAAAATTAACGCAACTTTCGCACTTGCACCTAAGCTGTCACTTGATCTAAGCATTTCAGCCTCAAAATTCAATTTTATTTCAAAAATCCCCTAAAAGTAGCCCCCTTCAAAAGCTGTTTTTGAACCAGGCTCTTCCATATATGTCAAAGGGCTGTTGAATTATTCATTATTATAATTACTATCATCATTGTCATTATCCCTTTCCATGTGGAAATAATTTTATTATCGTAATTTGATATCTGAAGAATTTCCTGTTAGTCGTTTGATAATCACTTTTTTCTACTGAAAATAAAAGTTTTGTTTATAAATGAGAGAAAAATATTTTAAATGCTTTTATGTTTGCTATAGATTTCCGTTTATCTAATCGATCGGAATGCCAATAAATCGATTAAAGGTTTAGTGTTTTACAAACAACCATTTTGTGCTTTTTGATTTTACGTTCAGAATGATTTTAATAAAGCTAATGCCTTCTCTGAGCGTTTGTTCACCCCAAACATAATATTCCATCATTTCTGTTATTTACAATTGCAATTTAAAGTGTTTCTAATGAGAAAAATAAACACAAATAAAAGAAGGAAATAATCTGATTAAATTACTTTGTGCCTGTGGTCAGCATATTTAGGCAAAGCCCTTAAAAATCTTGGTGAATTATATGCGATCATACAGTGATTGCGGAATATTAAATTAAACTTAGATAAATCCGCATTGAAGGAGGCAGCACCCAATCCTGAATTTATTTCCCATTTTCTATAACAGCATCACTGCGCTCCTCTCTTTGCAATGACAATGTGCCAAATCTAGGCATTTTGAAAACATTTTCCATATGCTTTAACTGGAGACTGATAGACAAAGAAGAAAAGGAGATGGTCTTTTTTCTCTTGAGGTATATTTCCTTTAACTTTTCCTCCAACCTTTTCTGATCTTCATAATTTTTAAACAAAAGTTTGAAAATCATTAGGACCGTTTTGGTTTTTTTCTTTTACGGTTTTTTTTTTCCTTATCGTGTAATCAATTCCTGAACTGTGGAGTTTCAGTTACGCTTTAATGCAGGACTATAGAACTATCATTTCTATACCTTGGCGGACAACATTTTGGGGAGAAAGCATTGATTCATTTAGTTTTCGCTTGCTGCTTTTTGTAATTAAAGATGGTTTTAATTATACTTTTTTGTAAGTCAGATCAGATGTGCTGCTTGCTTGCTGGAAGGTTTTTTTCTTTTAACGGTGCTTTTAATTTATGTGTAGTTTTTACGGATAACACAGAGGTGGTGGCTTTTATTTAGCTGTAAAATCCACACGTTTTCTTTGAAAACTTGGCTCCTTGGGCGAAAATAACTTTTCCTGGTTGCTTTATAATCGCTGTTTGTCGCAGAGGTAGTTTAGCATATTGTCTACACAACAAAGATTCCTGTTTTATTGGCAGTGTGGATTGTTGGATTTAGGTATAAATATTTCATAACTTTCCTCTTTCTGCAGTAAGATCGGTAGTTTTATTGGCTTTTTCTCCCTTTTTGTCTGTCTTTCTACCAGAACCGTTTTATTTCTCAGGTCCCTTTTTGTCCTTTTCCAGGATAGAATGTACAATTTTTCCCTTGGATATATCACTGCTGGAAATATGCTCTTGGGCTTTCTGGAGGGGATGGGGGGGGGGAGCGGTGGTAAGCGGTCGTTTTCCTTGATTTGCATAAGAGCTAGTGAAGTGCCTGTGAAGTTGGTGAATTGCTATTGTTTGGGGCTAGTCCTGACTGTTTTTGTTTATAAACACTGGGGTGGTTGCCGGGAGGGGAGGGAGGTCAGAGCACTGTCAAAGCGCTGACCTCTGAAAGCCCAGAGGGCGCCTGGCTCCTTCACCCTCTCCTTTCTCCCTCTCCCTCTCCCTTTTTCTTTCCCTTCCCATCCAAGGCCAGGAGCTCAGGTTCAGGGCATTTAATCCCCGCGATCTGCCCAAGAAAGGAGCTGAAAAAGGGCTGTTAAGGCTCCGGAGGAAACGCCGGCAGCAGACTTAGACCTGGAAGGCTTTTATTTATAGTAACGTCCGGGTGCGCGGTTTTGTGCGGCTCCAGCCAAAATAACAACAACAACACCACCAAAAGCCAATCGGGAACGGCACTATTTAGCTCAAAATCTCAGCGAGATGTCTATACTATTCGGCTGTGATTTTTCTCTTAGGTCACTGCTCGTTAGACGCGCTTTCAGTAGGTGAATGCCAAATCTGGGGCAGTGAGGGCAGAACTGAAATGCAATATGTTATTGTTGTTTTATTTCTTTTTCGAACAAAACTTTCCAGGAATCAGATCGGGGATTTTTGTTTGCTTTCCCTCCCCCCTCTCCCCCCCCCCTACCCCCCCCCAGCCCTTTTTAGTGTGTACTGGAATGTGTTTGATGGGGGGCGGGGGGGGGCCGTTGTAAATTAACAATAGATTTGTATAGGTGATACCTGCAAAGAAAGAAATAATTAATAATAGCCAAACGCTTTGGATTCAGACTCAATTTCATCTCGGGGAAAAAAAAAAAAAAAAAAAAGAAAAAAGTACAAGAGATTGCTATCAGGTTTAAGTATGTTTTGAAAAGAAGTTGCTGAGTTAAACAAAAATGTTAGTTAACACACTGCCTTTGTCAAATAGCCCCCGGGAGGAGAAGAGACAACAAAAAGGAGAGGAGGTGGGGGCTGGGGATCTGAAAGTGTCTGTAGCTCAGATAAAGGGTCTGTAACACTGAAATCTTGTAATACCTCGTTTCAAACTGAGCTCATCTATAGACTTAGGGAACGCAGTAAAAAGACACGGATCCCCTTTCCCTTGGGTTGGGGTCTGGGGAGAGGACAAGGTGGGGGAAGGGGACGTTTATTAGGGAATTATGTCGGCTTATTAAAAAGGGGAGCGGCTGTGGCCGTAATTATGCAGATCCTTGTGCCCCTGTGTGTCCGCAGCGCAGATTTAGGGAGCGAAATGAGCTTGGCGGAGAGACGTGGTGTAACAGAGCCCGGTTTGGGCTAGGATTTCTTTGTCTATTAAAGAATGGTCAGTCTTGGGCTCTGGCCCCCACCAGATCCGTCTCGCCCAGGCCAATAAGTTTTCCTTGGGGCTGAGGCTGGAGGTGGTGGAGGACAGAAAAGGCTGAGGGCTTTTTTAATTTTTTTCCCTTCCCTTTCTTTGAAATGTAACGTCACTATCAAGAGCTTTTTGTGGTTTCCACAGGGGGCTCGAAAAAATCCCGAAACGGTGCCTGCAGGAGAAGTTCGGAGGAGGTGGGCGGGGGGTCCACCGAGACCAGAGGAGAGGAGCTGAGAGGTTAGGCGAGAGTCTTCGGGGGCGATCAGCTGAGCGAGAGAGGGAGGAGAGAGGGGAGCGGGAGCGGGAGCGGGAGCGGGAGCCGGGCCGGGCCGGGCCGGGCCGGGCCGGGCCGCGCCGCCGGGGAGCCCGCCCGCCGCCCGCCGCTCGCCCCGCAGCCGCAGCCGCAGCCGCCCCGCAGCCGCCCCGCAGCCGCAGCCGCGCCGGCCCGAGCCCTCCTCGCCTGCCTCCCCCAGCCCGCGCCGCGCTCCGCTCTTATCACATCCCACAAACCTGCTGCTGCTGCCTCCCGGAATTAACCTCCTCCGATTTTTCCTAGCTACGTGGCGATCCCCGGGTTCCTTCTAAACTGTTAACATCCCGTAGTGCCTTTTTTTTCCCTACACCCCCCCCTCCCCGATAGCTACTATTTTTAGGGAGAGAGAAAGAGAGAGAGAGAGAGAAAGAGAGAGGAGGTTGAAAACGTTGGGAAGGACAGTAAACAGTGGCAGAAGAAACCCTGAAAAATGTGGACTCTCCTCTCGCAATTCCTGCCTCTATCCCCCCCCTTTGTTCCTTTAGCTGTAACTCAAGAACACCATAAACCTCTATCCCCCTCCAAGAAGAGAGAAAGGGAAAAAATCTACAGCCAAAAAAGAATGACTTGACTGTTCTGACGTTTGGTGTTTTGACATTAATGACATTAATGATATTGATGTTTCACCAGGAAAAAAGCACTAGGAATAAAGGAGGTGGTGGGGGAGGTGCGGGGGGACGACTTTAAAACTAAATTATCTTCGTTTCCTTATTCTTCTGTGACATTAAGTATACGTGTTTCTTCACTTGAATTTGAAATAGATGTATTGTTCTCAGGTGTTTCTTCATCACATTGTATTTAATTGTCTTCAGTCTTAGGAAATGTGTTACCATCCTTCAGGCATGCACTTGAATGGACAATGCATCCTTCTACCTCAGAGTCCCGTTTCGTCTACAATTTAAGCCTAAAAGCCCTCTTTCCATCATACCCCCTCAATCTGATAACTGTAAACGGGTTCCAGAGATTTCATTTTCACTCGTTGTTTGCATTTTTTTTCCACCCTGTAAACAACGATGCAGAATATCGCTACTTTCCTTATTACCTTCATTCGCAGGGTGCAGTGCCTGTGGAAATCTGCATACAGATGCTCACATTTTTTTCATTGATGAGCTGGTGCAATGCTTAGGTGGCGTTTGAAAAAGAATAAAGTTGCTCTCACGAACCCTCAAGTGCCCCTGGCTTTTCCTTAAGTTCGAGTCTTGGAGGCTTTCCTGAAGTTTGAAGTAAGGTTTCTCTGGATTGGGCTAGGGCTCCTTCTATGTTCCCCGCTTTATTGGCAGGCTCCAATTTTTGGAATAGCTGTACTTTCAGGCTGGCGATTTTTTTATTTGTCCTTTTTTTTCCTCCCCTTTCTGAAGACTTTTTTTTTTTTTTTCCTCCAAAACTATCAGGACCTTCACTCTGACCTTAAACATCTGCTTTTAGCAACTCGGTTCCCTGACACTGGCCTGTGCTTCCTTAAGGGCAGCCTTAATTCATCATCAGGTGGGGATTTTCCTATTAGCGTTAGTTCCAGTACTTGCAAAATGTTCTCCTGGAGTAGAAGGTTCAGGGCCCAGAGAGGTGCATATTTCTGCCATCCAGGTTTTTGCTGGTTTGTTGTTGTTGTGCGTGTGCTCTTTTAATGGCAGGTTGTGATAAAACCTTCCTGCTGGTTTTTGGTGTCTAAGGCCTAAGACAAGGTTTTGACGTGTATCGCAGGCATCACGAACTTCAAAGGCATGTCAGCTCTAAGGTTGTGGTTCACCTGCACGGGGTCCTTGGTAGTGTAAATATCTCTTGCATGTAACTGTGACTTAGTGACCATTTCTGGTATACCCATTTCTGGAATAGCATTATCAAAAATCTGCACGTGTTCCTGCGGTGTATTCGGATGCTCTTTGAATAGTCATGTTTTTATCTTCAGTAGGGGGTATTTTAAAGTATGTCTATTCCTAGTTTTAGTTAATTATCTTTTAATGAAAGTGTCAGTCATATTCACATCTGCAGTATTAGGTTAAGATAATTAGATTTTCAAATGAGAAGCAATCTTCTTAAATCCCACACAGGAAAATATTTGTAGAAGATTCGGATTTATAATGACATCTGTACATTTTACCCTAGTTTTCATCATGATAATCCCCCCCCAAGAATGAAATATGTCTAAAATCCAGTAGATAAAATATTAATAAAATATCAATACTTGAAGGGAAAGTGGAAGACGATGCATGTATATGCATGAAACCTGTATTGTATGCAAAGAGCCTCTTTCCCTGGGCTGATATTTACTTCATTTTGATAAGGCTGTTTACAGTTGATATTGTATATTCTGGAAGGCTTTGCTTTTCACTTTGTTGATTTCTCCAAGCAATTACATGGCGGCCACCAAATAAAGTGTGTTGTGTTTTGTGCGACTGTGTATGTGGAGTGTATGTGCATATGTGTAAATACGATGTAGGATGTGAGTGCGTGCGTGTGTGCCTATGCGTGTGTGTATGTGTAAATAAATCCATCTTTATCTCCGTGTGGGCAGTTATTCCCTATCTTAGATATATTATCTTTCCTTTTACAGAGGTGTCTTACATTCATTATCCCATTGCAAACATATTTTTCATTAAATCCCCATTAAAAGAGAGAAAAGGGAAGAGAAAGACAGCCAGACAGCCAGCAAGAAATATCTCCCTGATGGAATAATTAATTTGGACCCGTTTCATCTAAGTTCCCGAACAGTTAAAAGAGCAAGTCTGTCGCCCCCCCCCCCCTTTTTTTTTTAATTCTCCCTAGCCATCTACTTTGTGTGCCTGTGCGTGTGTGTCTGTGTTACTAATGAAGTTTGCAGACTTGTGTTTGTATCCATGAGCTCCTTTCTGCTGCCCCTTCTTCTCCGGGCTGGCTCTGTGGCTCCCGCAGCCCCGGCGAGCCCCCGGCAGCCGCGGCAGCTCCGGCTTCCCCGGCTGCGGGGCTGCGCGTCATTTGCAGCCCGGAGAATGTTGATCACCTCACTAATTACACCTCTCCCTCTCCTCTTCCCTCTCCTCTCCCTCTCCCTCTCGCTCCCTCTCTCTCGCTCTCTCCTCTCTCTCTCCTCTCTCTCTCTCTCTCATTCCCAGAGTGCATATCGGGAATAGACACACAAAGACATGCGCACTCAACTTAATCAGCCATTTTTTTAAACAGGGCTAAAACGATAATAATTAGCAGAATAAAGACATATCGGATTTTCATTTCCTTTCCTCCTTTTCCCAACCCCTTCACAACCAAACAGCGAGACCGCGGTCGGCACATGCTTTAACAACTCCCGGACCCCAAAGGACCGCTCCATGCCCCCCACTTCTTGCTCAATCATTTTTATTTTCACCCAATAAAGTTGGAGGATTATTTTTTTTTATTATTTTTTTAATGAACCTTCTCTCGTTTACTTGGATGTGATCAGCTGTTAAGTAAATAAAGCAAAACAAAAAAAAGAGGCGAAGATCCAGTAGGAACTGCGAGGGGAAATGGAAAGTAAGTTTTTTCTTTAACTTTTATTGAGTAGTTTGTGTTAAATTTAGGTCGAGTATCGATTATCTTTCCAGGCTGATCTTGCACAATCTTTGATATTTCGCTCTCGCTCTCTCTCTCTCTCCCCCTCTCTCTGTGCCTCTTTCTCTCTCTCTCACATACACACACACACTCACATCCCCAGATCCCATGTATCTCTCCCCTCTCTCTCTCCCCCCTTTTTCTGCCTGTTTCCCCATTTTTAGGTACAGTATTTGCTCTCATTTGGGAAGGAGGGGCTGCTTTTCCTCTCTCCCTTCTTTCTTTCTCTCTCTCCCTTTCTCTTTTATTCCGGGGGTTACGTTTTGTTTGTGTATTTTTTTTGTTTTGGTTTGGGGCTGTGGGTTTGGGGTTTTTTCTCTTTCGGGCTGTAACTTTCGGATTAAGTGGAGGACCCTGCTCAGTTTGCAGAAGAGGTTCGGGGGGTGCCCCCCACTTTTTATTTCGCTCTTTTTTTGTAGGGAGCTCGGGGAGGGGGGAAATACTGTCAGATTAGGAAAGACGTTACGGCTGTCAGAAGTCATCGCTTGCCAGCCCCTTCAGAGCTCGCACTCTTGTTTCGCAGCTCGGTCCCCCCAAAACTTTGAGGTGCTTTTTGAAGGCGCATTCCGCTCTCCCACCCTCCTTCCCTCTCCTCCCCATCTCCACCCCCCTCGGCCTCCCAAACTTTCGCTTTCGGGCGGGGGGGGGGGATGCCAGCAGGGCAATGGGGACCCTGACTGCGTGCGTGTGTACAGGAGAAGGTGTGGGGTGCTTTTTCCCCTCTCCCCCCCCCCTTTTTTTATTTTGCAGGTAGGTTTCTCAGGAGCAGAGGCAGGGGTGGCTGTGCGGGTGTGTGCGTGTGTGTATGTGTGCGCGCAGGGGGATCGCGCTGCTGGCTGCCGTCTCTGGCAGCAGGAGGAAGAGGAGCCCGTTAGGAGCGCGCCCTGCCTCTCTGTCAGTTTCGCCGCGCGGCGCGGGGAGGCGGCACGGCACGGCACGGCACGGCGCGGCACGGCCCGGCGCGGAGCGGCGCGGAGCGGAGCGGCCCCGCCGGCGGGGATGCGCGGCTGCCGCTGCCTGCGGGCGGCTGCCGGCCGGGCGCCGGCGGAGCCCCCGGCATCCCCGCCGCGCCGTGCCGCGCCGTGCCGCGCCGTGCCGTAGGAAAGGCTCCTCGCGGGCAGGGTCGGGGGCTGCTTTCAGCGCAGCCTTTCTGAGATTTCTGAAAGGGGGGGGGGGCGGTTGTTTTGCGGGACAGGCATCTATTTTTTTTTAAACCGAGGACTAAGGTGTTTAAAAAAAAAAACAAATCACAAAAAATCCAGCCAACGGGGGGGGGGGGGGGAGGAGGTCATAAACAGAGAGAAGGCAGTTCGATTCCTGCTCTCTCTAACTGCTGGTGCCAGAATCAAGTGCATCCCTTCCCATCACGGCGGCTAATGGCAGACGCGTCCCTGCTTCCCCCTCTTGCCTTACATGAAATTTCCTGCAAAAATGCTAATAAACTTTCCCCCCATCCGATGCCAACTTACGGCGGTTCCCCTCCACTCCTCCCTTCCTGCATCTTCTCCCCCCCCCCCCCCACTCCCCAGCAGCGGCAGCAGAAAATGCACGGGTTGGTATTTCTTTTGTTACCTGCGAGCCGGGCGGCCGGGGGTCTCTCATCGGCTGCTTAGGGCACTGGGTCCAACCGAGAGAGGAGGCACATCAGTCGGGTTCAGCCTGTTTCACCTCAGCGCCGTCCCGAGGAGGCTTTAGCCACCATTCAATAACACACCCTCCTCCTCCTCTTCCTCCTTAGGTACCAAGGCAGAGATCGCAAACATAACACCCCCCTCCCCACCAAAAAAAAAAAAAAAAAAAAAAAAAAAAAAAAAAGCCCAACCAAAAGACAACTTGCCAGGCTGAAGATGGTGGATTTACATTAAGCCAGACACAGGCAGGTTCACTCAGGAAGTCTGACCATCCCGTTTTCTGACAGTTGCATTTCCTCGGCTCCATTCCGTCCTCCTCTTTTTTTTTTTTTTTTAATTTTCTTTTTATTAGCCTTGCTCCGTTTTTAATCAAGGATTATGTAGTTGGCAGGAGGAGGTCGAGAAAGAGAGTGGAAAGAGAGGGCTCGAGTGCTTTTGGGGTGGCTGCTGTGAGGGGTTTTTTTTTGATGGTGTATTTTTTTTTTTTTTTCAATTGTGTTTCCCCTGGATTTGCAGTGGCTCGATCCTTAGGAGCGGTGGTGGAGTGTTTAAAAAGATCATATGTAGCATTATATTTTTAGTTTGGTGGTGGATGGATGGAAGAGGTAGTGAGAAGCCTTTGCAGCCCTGCCTGTTGTTGGTTAGATTGAGGCAGAGACTTGGCTGCGATTGGGACGCGACTGTGACATGGGCATCGATCGCTTCCATTGAGAGCAATGCAAAAACACAGCCTGGGTATGTAACACTCTCAGTGCCATCAACACTTGTTTTACTTTATATTTACTGGCAAAACTGACAGAACGATCCGGAGTGCTTTTCTTTGAAATAAGGAATACAAACATTTGGATGGGAAGGTGCACAAAGAAGATTGTGGAAATAAACGGGGGGTTGAAGGTTGGGGGGTGTGTGGGGGTGAAGAGCCTTAATCATCATTGCTCCACTTCCTATTCAACTGACTGTATTTAAGGAGTTTCTCTCTTTTCTCGACTGGGGGATCCTACTAAACTGGTTGAAATGAAAAAAATCAGACAATCAACCTTGAGGGAATATCTGCTAGTTTTCAGGGCTTGCGGTTTCAGCCGGTAGGAAGGCACACAAAATAAAAGATGGCTAGCCAGCTGTTTTAACCTCTTGCACCTGGCTCCAGAGCTGGGGCTCACCAGGATTATTCAGTTATTCGTGCTATCTGTGCTTGAATATTTATAGTGTACGATCTAGAGATCCACACAGTGCATTGTAGCGTCTCTTTATCCTTTAGTTGTGGGCTTTTTGGACTTCGTCAACATAAACATGTATTCAATAGTTTTCATTTTTATGATAATGAACATAGAGGGTCAATGAAATATAGAGGGAAAAGTCGTAAATCTGCAAAAGTGAAACCTACCCAAGGAACAAAGAAAGGTCAGGTAAACCATCTGTGTAAGTCACAGTAATAGTACCTGCTGTTTGGTTTATGCAGTGGTACTGCTTTATTATTCTCTAAAATGAAACTTATCCGCTAGATCAAGTTAAAACTAAAGGAAAGCTGTGGAGATGATAAATGGCATTGCGTGCATCTTTCAGAATAGGGAGATGGTTTTGTTCCTCGATTTTTGAGTAGTTTAGGTTTATTTGTGAAGGTGGTGCACCAGCTAAGAACATATAAAGGGGGCCGAGAAAAATCACTGTTTAATATTGCAGAATTTACTGCTTCCATTCTGACCATGAGCCTAAATTTACACAATGAAATTTGATTATCTCTAATAACAATATTAGATCCTGCACTGGATGGATGAGAATTGAGGTGGTTTTGTTGATTGCAAGGGTTTAATGTTGCATTTCAGAATCTGATGTGGTTTAGCCTCCCTTCCATTAACTGGAAAACCCCTGAGGTTTTACAATTATTTCTTAAAGATAATACATTTAAGATTGCATTGGTAGGCTGAAGAAAAGTCATAAAGGCAAGAAGGGAAGCCCTTAATAACTCTTGAGATTCAGACATGTTCAGCAGTTAGATTGGCTCTGACTTCACCAAGGGTCGACAATGTGTCATTTCCATGAAGCCAAATTGCCCTCTGCCTATATGATATTAATGTGCAAATCAATATTTCAGGGATTAAATTTCCCTTCTTCATTTTTTATGGTTTCTACCTCAATAAGTCTCAAGTCTATTAGAAGAGGCTGGATGATTTAAAATCTTTCACTGCAGAATGGCTTGTCGTAGCCTTGTTTCACAGAGCGTTTTTGGATTTTCGTTATAAAAGACCAAAGGCATTCCAAAGAAGTTGATAGTCAATATAGGGACATGCTCACTGTTGTAAAGCCCTTGTTCGATTAAGAGCTAAAAAGGTATTGAAAATATAATATATATATGTTTATATAATATATATACATTCTACTGCTTTAAAAATATTGTGTTAATCACCTATTGATTTATTTCAAAATCAATTGAAGCTCCTTTCTTATTAGTGATTTGTTCAGCATTCTTCAGCCTTGTTGTTAATTTTCTTAAACAGCATGCATGAATTAATCTGCTGGTAGAATGTGTTTTGGGTTTTCTTTGAAGCATATTTAAAACCAGGCATTTTTACCTATTTGAGCTAAGTGGTGTGAACATTTTAGTGTTGTGGGGAGAGCCAGGGCACTGTTTTCTGCACTTCGGATTCAGCATTGTTTTAATGAAGCTAAGGGGCGTTTTGTAAATATTTTATGATTTCTGCTCAGATGCTTATCAGCAATGTTTATTAAGAGTTTCCATTGAATATTCATGATCAGTTAAAAATTAAAATGGAGCTATCTGATCTGGAAGGAAACAATACATGACAGAAAATTTAGGTCAAAATATGAGGTTGTGACTTTATCACATAATCTTGGGAAGGCCCTACTGTCTATCATTTAGTGTTGTTTTATAGTCTTAGACCATCTGGACCAAGTTCCGCACAGCTGCATGAATTTCATATGTGATAGAACATTTTTTCCATTCAGTGTGAAATGTTCCTTCCTAAAAACGTACACCAGACTCGCTTAATTTAGTCTGCTAAAAGAAATGCACATGAAAAAGGACAAAAGGCTCTTTAATCTCTGCAAGCTGTTTGTTTTTCTTCAAGATTCCTGTCTGTTTGGGTTTGAAAAGTCATGTTTATTGAGCAGATGATTCTGAGGTGTGACATTAAAATAATATATGATTTTTGTGCTAGTTTCTGCTCTCCTAGTTAATTTGCAGAACTACTTTTTATGCCTGTCAAAACACAGAGTTAATCTATTCTTATTTACAATTAATCTCAATAAAATTAATCTTAACTATGCCTTAGTCAGTAGCTTAAAATATCTAATTATATTCAATTAACTGCTGTCATAGTAATTAACACTGCTTAATTGCCTCTGCATATATTTATGTAAAGCTCATTAGTTACTGCTTGCTCTTTTTTCCTTTTCTCATTCCCATTTTTGTGGTTCTAAGAGCACTGACATAAACCCCAGTCTAGTTTTTGACAATTCGGGTCTTGAATAACCTGTGACAATGGCAATGCATGTGTTCGTAACCTGTTATGTGGGTAAATGTTTGTGTTCTCATATGCAAAAAGGGTACCAGAGCTGGGTCTCTAAAGAACTTCCAATCCAGCTTCAGCCCCTGCCCCTTTCTGCTACCCCAACACATACAAAAATGTTTTCTAACCTTGTTGACAGAAATATGAGAAGCCAGGTTAAGCTTTGTGTTTATAAATGAAGAGCTTTTCTGCATCTGCCTTGGGGCTGTACCCAGAAGGCAGAGCTTTGCTGCTCCAAATTCATTCAAAGGGTTAAAGACTTGGCCAAGGTTCAAACTGAGAAGCGCCCAGGGAAAGTGCATGTGAATATGTACAAGTTTCATGTAATTAGTGCTTAATTATATTAACATATGCAAATTGTCAACTTAGGAGCTTGTTGAGCTGGCAAAGATCAGCCAGGCACAATTGCTGTATTGTTCTGAAACAATAATGGATTTCAAGTTGGATTGTGAAAACACATAACTAGCTATCTAATTTAACTCATACCATGGTGAAATTTCATTAGTCTCCATGGAGACTGGTTTAATTGTGCTGACTAATGTTCTGGGCTGCAGAATGTCCTAAAAAGAAAGCGTTGTTTGCCTAATCCACCTTACAATGACACTTGTTTGTACATGTTTCCCTTGTGTGAGAATTTGCATATGCAAATAAATAGTTTCTCTGCCCCATTTGTCATGGCTGTTCATTACCCATGAAGAGGACATTGTTACTAGGCTGTTACTGAGTCTCCCAAGACAGGATAGTGTCAACCAGTCCAGCCACATTCTTTCATAATTTGTTTCTGATTAATAGACCAGAGTGAGGCTCATTCTATTCAGGCCTCTGCAAAGGGAAGGTCAGTTCTGTCACTGAAAAGAGTTTCCGCAGCAACTGAAGTTTTTTCTCTCCCTCCCCCTCCCCCCTCTTGCTTTGGCTAAAATAATCATATTTAAAATAATGTATTCTTGCTCTAAGGAATGCCTCCACTAATAATCTCTAGTTTCCTAAAGCGAAAGATAGGAAAATAAAGGAGATTCTGGTATTGGAATATTAATCCTGTTTTTGACAGAAAGGTAAACTGATATAATTGCTTTTCAGTCGAAGGAATGGGGGTTTATACAAGTGTGAAAGCATCGGAAAAGGATTAGCATTTTTTTGCATAATGAAAAGCTCTGTTGAATAGGGCACTGAATGGTTGACTGAATGACTGAGATGAAAGGAAGATGAAAATGCAGGCTCCTCTTTCTTTATGCCTATGTTCAGCTCTCCCTAAAGTTATGTTTGTCCAAGACTTGAGAAAACAAGCAGAAGCTCAGATTTCAGCAACTTGCTAAGATGCCCCGAGTTTCCATCATCATGTGAAGTAATATGTATGAGAGTAGTGCAGCGAAAGGATGAGAAACACAGGTTTGTATGGAGGGGAGCTCCAGGAACATGACAGGCAAACCAAATATTGACTATTGGGTATCGAGGATTCCCAGCACTTTGCCTGGGGGAAAGAGAGGGAGGAGGGGGGCCGGCAGGGAGGGAAGGAGCTATTTTAAAAGTTGCCAATGGAAATTAGGCATCAAGGCATAATAATCTAATAAAGTTTGGTATTCAAGGAAGCGGGCTTTAGTCAATATCTGTTTTAATTATTAAACTATTTCTCTTTTGGAAAAAGTTATGAATTCTGACTCAGTGCTAAGTGTTTAAGTGGTATAGAAGCCTTGCTGGGGAAAAAATTACTCTCTTTGTTCGGCTTTGAAAATAGAGAAAGCGTACCGAAATAGAAATTGATACATGCACATAAGGAGCAGGGGTTTTGGCTTGGATGCATCAGCGTACTCAGGTTGTTTAACACATTTGGATTCCGGTAGATTCAGGTGGCGAGAAGGGCCCCGGCCTCCTCCTGCAATCAGTGCTAGCCCCCACTGGCTTCAGCCGGAGCAGGATCAGGCCCCCAGACAGGGCTGTAACTGGTTAGCTGTTGACAATGTGATCAGTGCTTCTAATTATGTTCTCTCAACAGTAATTAGGGCAGTTAAAATACCATAAGTGTTGAGCCACTTTTGAAAGTGGGAAGTGGTTCTTTTGTACGTATGTAAATCAAATGCAGTGTGAATAATTATTTGTATGTATGCATATTAAATAGGCTCTCTTTTTTTTCAGGTCAACATAGTTACCGATTTAGAGCTACTGTGGAAAACTGTTGGTAGTTAGACTAAATATTAACTTGTTTGGGGGATTTTTTTTTTTAGTTTGCAGAACATTTCTTTGAAATGCTTGTTAGTTCAGCATTGGGCTTGATTTGATAATATTTAAACAGTTAGAGATGCCTCTAAGAAATTAGGATTATTTATGGATATATGAAGTAAAACTGTAAATGCAGAAAGTGCTTGGTAAGAATAAAGTCACAAGAATTCTCTCTTAAGATGAAGTTAAAGACCTTCTATGGGGTTTGGGAATGTTTTACTGCTAACTTTATGAAATTCCTTAAAACTTCTTTTAAAGGAACATGCTTAGGGGATATTCTTTCATTCTGAGAACAGCTTATTAGTGTATTTCCATAAGAAAAATGTGTTAATTTAAAAAATAAATTCATTTAGATTTTAAAATATTGTTAACCAAGCACCATGTGTTGTCTCTGGCAAAGTTCCAGCCACTGTAGAACTGGATAACACATGGGTTAATAATAACTTATGTGATGTCTGCATTCTTACTGAATGGGCAGAAACCCAGCACACTGAGATACTGGGATTCAAGATTTTACAGAATAAGATGTAATGCAGAATATGTTTATGTGAACAGATGCACAGATAGAAGAAACTAAAGGACATGTATCGGTTGCTTTTACCTAATAGGTAAAACAAACCTAGTAGGTTCTGTGTGGTTGTTGTTGAGATTTGTTGTTGGTTTTTAAAGGGGTAGTATGCACGTTTATTGATAGCTGGATTCAGCAGACCTGTAGAGATAAACCTGTATAAATAAGGGCAGCAGGTTTAATCTTTAACATGTATTACTCTATTCCTTTTTTAATAGTAATTCTATAGCACTTTCATACCAGTATTTTCATTATTACTGCAGCTTTTGCTGAGTTCCAGACTAAGCCAGAAAAGTTTGTACCAGACTGAAATATGGCAGTCTTGTTGAGGAATGACTTTTTCTCCTTAAACAAAGTGTTCTGAGGAATGGTTTAACTAAGTTATATGATCAACATAAAAGTTTGCCATATTAAGATGCTCTTTCATATGTTCACATTACTCAGAATCAGCTTTCAATTAAAAAAAAAAAAAAAAAAGAGAGATATTTGGAAGGTAATTTGTCCAAATTATATTTTATTTGCTTTTGGTACTTTTGAGAACAATTTTAAATTTGCCCAGAAACTGGGATCTCTTTACAGACAAATCTAGCAGACTTCTAGCACTCACAGTGATCTGGTAGGCTGTACCAGCTCCTAAGAAGGTGTTATAGTCCTTCAGGTCAATAGTTCACAAACTAAAGGCTGTATGTACATAATAGACCATGGTGACTCTGAAAACAAACATTTACCATATAGGCTGCAGCCGTGTCTGCAGAACAAGTGATGCACACACTAGATGTACATCTAAACCTGTATTTAAAAAGGCAAACATTCTGCTTCTGAAACAAAGAAATCCTTACAAAGCGTCTGTGTTGATTTGAGCCTAGGATGTGTAAACCCAAAAGAACCAGATTCTTCCTATTCACCCCAAACTAAATTTACAACAACTCCTCTGAAATCAGGAGTAACATGGGTGTAAAACTGGCAAGACATACAGTTTTGATATTAGTAGGAAAAGAATCAGGCCTTTAGGTACTGGTTGACAATAATCCCATAAAATCCAATTTAAAAGGTTTCATCTCCTCTTTCTGCACTACCATTTCCATTTTTAAGGATGAAGTGCTTACTGCAGAAGGCACCAGAGCGTCTGTAGGAAAGAGGTTTTCCAGAAAGGCTGATGGGGGTCAATTCTGTTTCTTTTACCAGGTAATAGCAGAGCTAAGGGTCTGGGAGCAGTGGCTGCTGAACGCTTGCTCCTCCCTGTTTTGACACGGAGGCTGCCTTATAAATTCACCTAATCTGAGATGACAAGGCACCTGTCACTGGTAGTGCTCCAGTGTTTGGGGCACTGATGGAAATCTGGAGTAATCCCAGTTATTTCCACACTTGTTCCAGAAGATGGTAGTGTAACAGATCAGAATAATCTCTTTCTGAAGAATAACAAAAACATAACTTCCTTCTTTCCCTTCAGTTGTTGGGAGGATCCTTTGATTTTTGGTATTCTGAGGGCCAGAGCTTTCGTAAGAAGAGAGGGGGGAAAAAAAAATCCTTGGATTTGCCAAGTGTTACATGACGGTTTCAAATGCAGGTGGTTTTCCTGTGTGAGAAACCATGGCTGTCCACCTTCAAATAAGAGTTTCTCCTTGTTTCATACCTAACACTTCACATGCCTTCCCCACTCCAGAAAACAAGGTTCTGAGTGAAAAGTAGTCCCTTAAACAGAGAATTTATTCCTGTGGGTTTCACTCTGGTCCTTTTATACTTTTTTATATTGAAATATGGTTATTGATTTTGTTTACAGCACTGAGGGTTTAAATTAAAGAAAATGTAACATTTCTAAAATAAATTATTTAGCTATATGGCAAATGTCGCCCCTCAGTCCCTCAGTTCATTTGAGTTTTACGAACCGCTCACCAAAAAGCACTTTCTTTGCCATTGCAGTGCAGCCGTCTCTGGGGTGGGAAGTGTCACCCCGTGCACAACCACCCACGAGCCGCGCCGCTGCAGCACAGCAATCTGCTTCGGGACTGTTTCCAGAAGGAGCAACCGATTGCTGTAGGGAGGCAAAAGATCATTTCTCACTGGGTCGTCAGCCAGTGCACTGGGACAGGCATTTCAGCTCCGGTGAAAAGCATCCCTGGAGCTTGAAGTCCCAACTGGTCTGGCCCGTGGATTTCGCTCTTGCTTGACGGGTGGTTTCCCCAGCGCTGCCGCACTTTCCAATTTTGACCGAGGGCCTCGTCCAAAGTCCAGCGCCGCCTCGTCCATTTCCCCGGGTTGGGATCAGGCCCTTGCACAGGACAGTGCCATCTACTGAGGCCCCCGCCGCAGTCCGGGCAGCGGCAGGTCAGCGCTGCCGGGCAGCCGCCGCCCGGCCCCGGCCCCGGCCCCGGCCCCGGCCCCGGCCCCCGCCCCGGCCCCGGCCCCGCGGGGAGCGCTCCCTGAAATCACAGGGCAGAGCGGTGCGGTCGCAACTTTTTTTTTTTTTTCCCCCGAGTGGGTGGAAAGGCAACAAGAGACAATGGAGTCAAAAAATGT
The DNA here is from genome assembly GCF_034638445.1 of Ciconia boyciana. Classification (NCBI taxonomy): domain Eukaryota; kingdom Metazoa; phylum Chordata; class Aves; order Ciconiiformes; family Ciconiidae; genus Ciconia; species Ciconia boyciana. Next base: position 34,166,762 of record NC_132935.1, on the reverse strand, counting down.
TAGTATTTAAATATAGCAGAAACTGGGAGCCTGACAATAACTCAGCTACTACAGAATAAATTCAGCCATCTGGAGATTGTGACACGTCCAAAAAGGGGGGGGCAGGGGGGGAGAGACCTTAAAAATGAAGGATTTCATTCCATGTTGAAATGTATTCTCCACGCAGGCTGCTGCTTTAATGTTGAACAGCATAGGTCTCTGAGTGGTTTTGTGCATCAAAGACGTACGCGCTGAAACACCTAGCGTCTTGCCACAATTGGATGTTAATGTTTCTAGACCAGAGTTGTTTGGCCCAGCGCTGAGGTTACTGGCTGATATCAGTTTGTGTTTCAACGTTATCATTATTTAAAAATAGTTTTTTGATGCTGTTTGAATTTTTTTAATACATACAATGGCAGTGATTTATGAACATTCCTGGTTTCAGCTGTAGCTGTACAGAAGGATTGAATCTGCTCTCAGCATATTTTTTACATGATTTTAATAATTGGAGGCAAATATATTAGAAATCTTTTAGGTTCATTTAAAAATCTATGCAATTTAAACAAACGCTGAATTGTGTAATGGTTTGTCTGGGAATTACTTAGGCTGCACAGCGTAATAATATTTTATTAGCTGTCATTTGTTTTCTAGGAAGAAAATGGTGATTTTTATGTTGTGCGTTACGTGAAAACTTGGCACTGAAACGGGACAGTCCCTGAACGTGAATTTCTAAAAAGGTGGGACAGTAGTTGCCCAAAAGGTGAAGACTTGAGAAAAATCGGGGTGGGTCATTTCTTTCCTGAAATGAAGCAGGGTACAGATTAGGAGCCATTAAGGTTTGCCAGGAGTTGCTGGTCATAGAAGCCTGTTTAAGTGCTCACTGTCAACAAGGAAATCATGGGCAGCACTTAAAGTGGCTCACCTCTGATTTATTCATAAACCTCACACGAGCACTTGGCTTTGTTCTTGCTCTGGTAAGGGGGAACTGATGCCAATAAGAACAGGAATAAAGAGCTTCTTGCATGGTCCAAAAGTGAATAGCACTTTATCTCAAAGCATGACCTCCATTCCCAAGATCTGTTGTGTTACAGTTGACTCCGCTAGATGTGTATTCTCAGATGAATTGCTAGAAGAGGTTACAACAAATATATACTTTGTAAACCCTCTAGATGTAACAAGAACTGTGTAACTGGAACTTAGGTTCTAACTTGACAGAAAGGTTGCGGTATTCATAGTGAACTGAGAGATTTCCGTTTCAGACAGCGCTTTATGCTGGTGTTTTTAATGTGAGTCAGAAAACAGTATGATTATGTGGCTGCGATTCAAGCGAAAATTTTATATTCTTTAAGGGATTCATTTGAGAAACATATTTTGATAAAAGCAGACACACAGAAAGGCAAAGTAGCTCAGAGACCAAAAAGAAAAAAAGTAAAAGAAAAAAGTTGACTTTGTTTTTAGGCATATTTGATTGCTGCTGCTTTATTTTTGTTTCTCTAAAAAAGGCAAAGTGGTGCTCGCAGTCCGCGATGGGGGAAGGGACCTTTCGAAGACGGTCAACTGCCGTGTTTGCACTGGGGCAGAGGTTGAGTACAGTTACTTAAATCCCCAGAGAAACATTTAGTTAACGCTAGTCTCTTTCTGATCCTGTCTGAGTCTGGTTTTCTTTTCTGCTTTTTAATGAAGTTTGTTTGTTGCTATGTTTAGGTTATGTTTTTAAACTGACTTGCATTTTCACAACAGATTTGACCAAAAGAGTCATAATGGAAGACAGTGATGAGAGTTAATGATACGTCTTTGATAAAGCAGTCCTCGTGTGCAATCTGATCACAGCCATCAGCTCATTTGTCATGGCTGAAGTGAAAATGTCAGGACCAATGAGTGTATCAGTGCTGAAGGGGGCGAAAGGGCTTTTGGAGACACTTTTGTGCTGGGAGTGGGCCATAGCTTAGATGCAGCTCTAGGGAAATACTGGGATTAGCCAACTCTGTGCACAAATCCCTAGCATAACAGAATTAGTTGGGAAAATGAGGTTTGTTAGGGAAAAAAAAATCTGTAGAACTGCTCTAGGCTGCAGCGCAGGAACTATGCAAAACAGTAAGGCATTTTATTAAAATAATTTTAGCAATGTGGACGTACACGCATTCCAACAAAAATCACAACTGGTAGCCAACATTATAACAAACCCCACCTTAATTCATTTTGTATATGTACGTGGGTTTGCTTCTAGAAAAAAAAAAAGTGCATTTAAAATAAGTACGGTCTTCACAATCTTAAAAGAAGGTTTTCTGAATTTGACACAGTGGAAATTAATACAACATATTTAAATATGAACTGGTGCTGATGATCTTTTTGCATGGGTTAGTTCAAATAAAAGCTAAGGGCAGTCTCCCCGCTGCAGACACTTCTTTACTCAGGAGGTGTAAATCATACTATAGGAACACATTGATTGCCAAAGTGGGACTCTGTTATGGCTAGCCTCTTCTTTCTTTGACTGGTCTGTACAAGGTGCTTCTGAAGAATATCACAACAGGCAGATGTGGGATAACCTATTGTATATGCCTGCCTTGCCATGATGGCAAATGCAAATTTTTCAGATCTCTGAAGAGCAAGGTTTGATATCCCTTACAATTTTTTTTGTGTGTTCACATTCATTACAATAACTCTGGATATTTTGGCAGCCAGCTTCCATTCTCTTTTTTAACCTTGGTAGATTCATGATCTCAGTGGTATCCTGCAGCAATGAGTCCTACTGTCTAACCCCTTTGCCCCTCTCGTCATCGGGTTTTAATTTGTCACAGCTTAGCTTTCTTGGAAACCTGCTACTTGTCTTTTGGTAAGCCTCGTCTTGCTTCCTGTTACATACCTAGGAAGAGCAGGGTGCTTTTGCCACTACATTGTCCATAAAAATGCTGAAGAAATCTTGGTTTCTTTGAGGTGGGGATCCTACTTGCCAGACCTATTCAGCTGCTGTGGAACTGCGTAGGTGTTTAACCAGGTAATCCCATTACCTGCACTATGCCAGCCCAAGAGGAGTGAGCGGGAGTGAGTTATTCCATCTCCAGTGCGTGGAGCGGTTACTGAGGAATTGTCCGAATACTAGGAGTGTGTAGATAATTGTCTGGCTACACCGGTTAATAATGGCTATTTGCCTGTGGAAGGGATGTTTACCTGTTTTGCTGTACTTCCTGCGTGTTTGATATTGAAGAATTGGGGGTGTTTTGACTTCACAGATCCGTGCCGAGGGGGTTCAGCAGACTGCCAGCTGAGAGCCGTTTTTCCTTTGTCTGGTGTTGCTATTAGAGGTGCTGCTGCAAGTTTATCATCTTTCCTTTGGATTTAATGGAAGACTGAGATGAAATTAAGTTTGGTACCGGCTCCATTGTATCACTGATCTGGTAGCTGCCACCATGACGCAAGGCCTTCGAAACAGAGCAGAGCGTGGCGGAGGATGGCACCAGCCCTCTCTGTGCTCGGGGTTATTAGCATCTCTGTGTCGCTACCGTGTGTTGCGCAGCGTTTGTCCGTGGTGGAAAGCTCTCGCTTCCTTTTTCTTTCCCAAAACTTGGGCATAAGTTTGGGAGCAGGCAGAACTAGCATGTATGCTGATCGGAGGGGGTGGAGAGCAGGGGATGTGTGGCAGAGCCTTAGGCTGTGGCTCAGATACCAGGTAATCGCCTCTGGTAAGCCTAGCCTTCCTCGCAGCGGGCTTGCAGCTAGCATGTGAAACTCCCTTTTGTGGTCACGGGCTTCAGGCCCGTGGTCCTTCTGGGCCTTCTGGTGCTATGAACATGGCCACAGGGACTAAAGATACCAGGTAACCTCGAGTCTGGCATAGAAATGTGTAGTGAAGCTGCAGCCACTAGCCTTTAAACCCCAAACACTTCTCTGTTTATGCGTGTCAGTGTGAGTGGCAGCAGCAAAGTAATTTATTTAATCTAACTAGTACTTATCTTTGTTAGGAGTCGTCTGCAGATTTCTTCCATTTCATGTGCAGTGAATTGTCCTCTTTCAGATAATGTGCTTGTACAACCTTTTTTTTTGTTTTGTTTAATTCTATTGATTTACAGTATTGAAGTGAAATATCTGATACCTGTTTCCTGCACTATGACTGTACGTAGTCAAAGAAGCTGATGAGATTCTTCCCTCCCTTCCACAAGCCCTTTAGCTGTTTTAAATGTATAATTATCATTGCATGTCATTTGATAGCTGCACTAATTGCTGCCAACCATTGTCTGTTTGCACTTAATGCTGAAACCTGATCAACATCCTGCTTTGGTTGATGTTTGGTGGTAAACTTTAATTAACTCTTATTGCATTGAAGAAGAGCTCAGTCTCTGTGCTAACTAATCATTTACCTTCATTATGTCCTGACAGCTCCACTTGTTCCTGGTACTAATAGATACACCAGTCAGTAAATAAACCTGGAAACCTTCATGCCTTGAAGTTGTTCCACATTGATATTTTGTTGCTTAAAATATAATGGGGTAAAGATAATTATTTCAGTTAGTTTTGTATCTCTGCTTTTCCAGACACCAATCTCAAATTGCCTTTTTCATGCCAGACAATATCATTTTAATAGTGACTGTAGATTTAAGATAACATTATTCCTTCAGCATGGTTCCTATATACATGCATCTTTTGAATCAATACAATTAAGCTTGTCTCCTGTTGGAATTCTTGTAATTATTTTTCCTGAAATACTTTTCCTGTAATGATATTGAAGTTAAAGTAATCAGGTTACTGGCAGATCATGTAAAATTCAACTCAAAATTGCTGGCTGCTTGATTTTAATTTGTCTGACATCAAGTTTGTTTGAAAAGGGATAATATGTGGTTAAACCAAGGAGCTTATAATTATGGTTGACATTTGTTTGTTTATAATGAAATCTAATTAAAGTTCATACATTTTAAAACACAAAAGTTAATTACTGAATTGCTCACTTCACTTATGCACAGCAGTCAAATTAACTTGCAGAGAAAAAAAATGACAAAAGACTATGCATAATAAAAACAAAATGCCCAGCTGATCTTGGCAATACAAAACAAATTTGCCATGATAATATTCTAGAAAAAACAAATGCTTTATTAATAACTAAACTGTTTAAAAAACATCCTGTATTTTCACTGACCAGGCGGATTTTAATACAGAGCAATATTTAAATGTTTAACATGACTTACAATACCCACAGCTTTTTTTTCTCAGAAGCATAGTTGGAAGAGTCTTGAACTCTTGTAAATGTGCTCAAAAGCACGATTCTTTATTTTTTGTTTTCATCACAAGTCTTTCTGAAGTAATCTGGAATTGTAGTATCTCCCCGAGAACTGGAATGTTTGCTCGAGTACCTGTCTTGTGATAACTTTTAGAAAGATAATTGCAGCATGTTTAGCATGCAAGCAAATTAGTATCAGGCAAACAAAAAAGTACTGTAACATTTATTTCACAATTGGTTTTGAGACAACAAAGAGGTTAGGTGAATATTATAGAGCCACTTTGACTCTCTAGTCATTATTTGTTAGTTTGGCAGTTCAGTCTTACCTTCTGAATGTGCTGACAGAGAACACATCCAGACTTTAGTAAAATCACGAAGTTTGTGATAATTCATACTTCAAAAGATTATAATGCTCTATTTGGCATCATTAAAGTATTTTTAGTATACTTACTCATGTTAATATTGCGTTTTTGTTAAATTAGGCTTTAGTTTAATGAAGCAAAGACCTACATTTCTGGAATTTTTTCTTAAAAGCTATGAACGCAAACTATCTCTTTCATAGTGTTTGAGAACAGGTGATAGATCCAGGCAGTATGATTTTTAGTGAAGACAATTAGGATTAATTTTCTAGCTGCTTCTATTTAATTTAGTTCCATGTGAGTTTAAAACAACATCTAATGTAAACTAACTTTGGTCAGAGTTAAAGAGATTAAATGGTGAAAGCTTTACGGGTTGGGAGTATCGACATATGAATAAACACAGTAAATATGATTTATTAATTCCTAAAATGATTGATGCAGCAAATTTCTTTAAAGGAAAACGGAATATGGATTCAATAGCTAAGCTTTATATTTAGTAGGATTATTAACTTGAACTTCCAAATTTAATAGGGATTTTGGGGGTGAAAAGGGAAAGCATGGGGGCTCTTTTCATTAATGGCATGCTTGTAAAATTGACTGTAATTTACATAACCTTTCATAGTGTATATTGTGTGTGTTATAATACAGGATCTGATTGATTTGTAGATTAATATTTATTTAGTAAAAGAAAATCAAAGGGATTAACCAGTCATCATTTTAACTCTAATCCTACTTTGCATAGATGAGACAAAGGGAGATGATTAATGCTCTAACATTCACTGGGTCACTATCATTCAGATGCACCTTTCTCCAAAAAGAAAGAAAGGGGAAAAGTTGGTGCCTCCTCCTCGTATTGGCAAACAAGAGTTTTCTAGCAATACTTTAACTGATTAGGCCGTTCTTCATCACTAATGAAGTAATCACTACAGAACCTCAGTGTCAGGTGGAGTAGTAGAAATATGGTATGAAAGCGAGAATTAGAAGGATAATTACAATTCATGTTCTTGTCTCACACCAGTGTGAGCTATTAACGTTCAGTGAGAACGAATACATGCAAACTAGGGTGACTGGAAGAAAAAGCAGCCAAATTTGTTTGCAGAGATAGCCTAAGAAATAGGCCTATCTTGCATAATGATTACAACATTTTCCTAAAACAACAAACAACAACAAAAGAAACATATTGCACAGTAGCTTTGTCAAGCTGAGATTGCTGATCTTGCTTTTAAAAGGAGAACAGCTGCAGTGGTTTCATTAAAGCTGTGGAACGAAGACAGGAGAGTAATGCAACAGTTCTTCACCATTACAATTAAATTAAAAATTCCAAAGCCTATAATAGCGTTATGGCCATTGTGTACACTTTCCCGTTGCTCCTCAGGATAGAAAACAAAGAGGCAAATCCTATCCTGACAGTGAAGGAGAGCTGATCAGCCTCAGGAGATTTCATTGTAAGAGTTTAAAAATCAGCTGGAATGATGTTTGGTATTAGTCTTTGTGGATGATAAGAGGAACATGAGAGAAAATAATCGAGTTGAACAGTACACTCAAGTTTGTCTTTTGCAAACTTTTCCATCCCCCTCCCGTCCTTTCAGTGTACTGTTTTAGATGCATAATATATTTTGTTACATCCCTCTATTCAAACTTAATTACCTTCTCCCCT